>NW_022991517.1:0-24736 GCF_902827175.1 Gymnodraco acuticeps
CCGGAGGGAGGCTGGCCGACGTCCTCGCCCAACACGTCCACATCTCCGCCCACCAGCACCACGTCAGACACCACCACCATCATCATCATCGCCACAAGACAGGTAGGAGGACACGTCGGAGGCACGAGTTCAATCATTCTGATTCCGAAAGAATGATGACACTGTTGGGAAACTTGCAGACCAATCGAGATACCCAGTGAAGTCCAGGCGATCTTAGGCAAATAGAAACTTTAAATAATTAAAAAGTCCTGACAACTTTAGAAAAATTCCTTTAGCAACGAACAAAGACAGCGTTAGCAACATAAGACCACCTTAAAGCACTCTTAGGGAGATCTAGACACCCATAGCAAACTATAGATGACTTTAGGAAAGTCCAGACACTCTTAGGAGGAACATCTTTAGCCAAACAATGTGATCTTAGTCTAATACCAAAGACCAGAGACACTGTGAGCAAACAACAGACACCCTTAATCTACTTGACCACCATCAGCAAACCAACGATTTAGCCACATACAGTTTGTTAGCCAGAGTCCAGACACTCATAGGAAAGTACATCGAGCCATAACTTCCCAGTAAGGGCTTTCTGACACAGTCAAACAGTTAGTCATCTTTAGCAAAGACAAAGGACCCTTAGAAAACAATAAACAATCACAATCAAGATGCAACGTCCAGGCAGTCTTAACCAAACAATGAACAAAATGCTTTTGGCAACCTTCAGGAAAGTCAAGACATTCTCAAGAAAGTATACAGAAACACTGAAACTTCACAATAATGGTTTCCCTAATCCCGACAGCTTTAGCCATGACCCTCTTAGTCGAAACAGACATCTTTAGAAAAGACCCGTAACAAACTTTAGACAACCTATCTATAATCCAGATACTTCCGGCAAGGTCCACAAACATCGTGAGCAAATGTTCTTGGCTAAACCTTGAATATTTAAAAGTCTAGATACTTATTAGTGAAAAACTAACTATTTTAGCAAAGAACAGAAACATCATAAGCCAACAAGACACCCTTACTCTAGTTAAAGGACTCTTTGCTTAATCTAGACACCCTTAGCTAACTACAGATAACTCTTAACCAAATGCAGTCTGTTAGCCACATCCAGACATCTTCAGCAAAGTCAAGACACCTTAAATGCTAGTTAATAAAACCTTTAGATCTCATTTGACTTTATCAGACTCCTGAGCAAAGAAGAGAAATGTAGTTGGCACCATTCTGACTGCTTGTTGTTGTTTTTGTTGTGCTTTGAGTTGGGGGTAAAACCTCCCGCTAATGCAGTCCTTCATACATTTCTATATTTCTCTAACTTTTATTCTTTTAAGCACAGAAAACTAACTTAAACTATTCCACATGTTGTCAAAGAATCCTCTTAAGACCCAGAGAAAGTCCCTGAATCCCAGTTGAGGAACAACAAGACTGAAACACTGCAGCGAGGAACTTCAAAGCTCGTCGTATTAAATCTTTAAATAAAGATGGTGTGTGTGTGTGGTGTGTGTGTGTAGTGTGTGTGTGTGTGTGTGTGTGTGTGTGTGTGTGTGTGTGTGTGTGTGTGTGTGTGTGTGTGTGTGTGTGTGTGTGTGTGTGTGTGTGTGTGTGTGTGTGTGTGTGTGTGTGTGTGTGTGTGTTGTGTGTGTGTGTGTGTGTGTGTGTGTGTGTGTGTGTGTGTGTGTGTGTGTGTGTGTGTGTGTGTGTGTGTGTGTGTGTGTGTGTGTGTGTGTGTGTGTGTGTTCAGTAACAGAGTGGGTGGGCTTGCTGTGTGATCTGGGGTGTGTGGTGGTTTATTTGGAGTGTCATATCTGTTTGTGTACTGTGTGTAAATGCAGGTTTTTACAACGCTTCTACTTCCTGTTTGGTTTAACACAGTTACTGTTTGCTTCTCTTGATTTGGTTTTTAAAGTCATTTATGGAAAGTACATGTTCTCATTAAGTCCAATGTTCTTGAGCGATTGAGTGCTGCTTTTTGAAATATATTTAAATAAGGAATCCTGTCATGCTTTTTTTCCAATGACGACAGTATTGCTGATACTCTGAAGACCAAAGCCCACAGAAAGCGGTCTTAACAACTCTAGTGTGTGTGTGTGTGTGTGTGTGTGTGCACGTGTGCTCAGATCTCTCCTTTGTTTTCATGCTCTGATTCCCTGTGTCACCGCTCCCCCAAATTAGCAAAGTCAGAGAGATGTTTCCAACAGAGAATCTGCTGGAGGAGTTTGAGCCTCCGCAGGACGCCACTTATTTTATTCCATGTTTTATTCCCTTCCATTTCTATGTAAATACTGTTATATATACTCTCTCTGTGTATGCACCGTAACGTCAAGTCAAATTCCTCGTACGTGTCAACCTACCTGGCGATGAACTTGTTTCTGAGTCTGTGGCAAAGGGGGAACATGGTGAAGAAACTCGACAAAAAAAAGTGCTTCTAACTTTTACTCAGAGTAAAAAGTAAAGAAATAAACTGCTAGTGAAAAGTTGAAAAGCAGCTTTCTCTACTTGGAAGTTGGAAATGAACCCATCTGCATCCCAGCTGATTTTCATTAGTTTGGGTGAATATCTTAGGAGTTGATGCATCAAGCTGTAGGCTCTAATTCTCTATCTCACTAATATAGAGTTCTACACTAACCTGGATGATAGCATCGTAGTTATTTCCCCGCGATAATAAGGTCCATGAGATTTAGAAACAAACATTGTGTAGGTTGTTTAAAGGATTGTTAGGATTAATATACAATATAATGTATTCTCTATTTCTGATTGCATTCGGCTTTGTAACACTATTTCTGTTAAAGAGGCCCTACATACTGATATACACCTGAACATCAGCAGGAGAGGACTCTTTAAAGTAGAGACACTACATACTGATATACACCTGAACATCAGCAGGAGAGGACTCTTTAAAGTAGAGACACTACATACTGATATACACCTGAACATCAGCAGGAGAGGACTCTTTAAAGTAGAGACACTACATACTGATATACACCTGAACATCAGCAGGAGAGGACTCTTTAACGTAGAGACACTACATACTGATATACACCTGAACATCAGCAGGAGAGGACTCTTTAAAGTAGAGACACTACATACTGATATACACCTGAACATCAGCAGGAGAGGACTCTTTAAAGTAGAGACACTACAAACTGATATACACCTGAACATCAACAGGAGAGGACTCTTTAAAGTAGAGATACTACATACTGATATACACCTGAACATCAGCAGGAGAGGACTCTTTAAAGTAGAGACACTACATACTGATATACACCTGAACATCAGCAGGAGAGGACTCTTTAAAGTAGAGACACTACATACTGATATACACCTGAACATCAGCAGGAGAGGACTCTTTAAAGTAGAGATACTACATACTGATATACACCTGAACATCAGCAGGAGAGGACTCTTTAAAGCAGAGACACTACATACTGATATACGCCTGAACATCAGCAGGAGAGGACTCTTTACAGTAGAGACACTACATACTGATATACACCTGAACATCAGCAGGAGAGGACTCTTTAAAGTAGAGACACTACATACTGATATACACCTGAACATCAGCAGGAGAGGACTCTTTAAAGTAGAGACACTACATACTGATATACACCTGAACATCAGCAGGAGAGGACTCTTTAAAGTAGAGACACTACATACTGATATACACTTGACATCAGCAGGAGAGGACTCTTTAAAGCAGATACACTACATACTGATATACAACTGGACATCAGAAGGAGAGGACTCTTTAAAGTAGAGACACTACATACTGATATACACCTGAACATCAGCAGGAGAGGACTCTTTAAAGTAGAGACACTACATACTGATATACACCTGAACATCAGCAGGAGAGGACTCTTTAAAGACACTACATACTGATATACACCTGAACATCAGCAGGAGAGGACTCTTTAAAGACACTACATACTGATATACACCTGAACATCAGCAGGAGAGGACTCTTTAAAGTAGAGACACTACATACTGATATACACCTGAAACTCAGCAGGAGAGGACTCTTTAAAGTAGAGACACTACATACTGATATACACCTGAACATCAGCAGGAGAGGACTCTTTAAAGTAGAGACACTACATACTGATATACACCTGAACATCAGCAGGAGAGGACTCTTTAAAGTAGAGACACTACATACTGATATACACCTGAACATCAGCAGGAGAGGACTCTTTAAAGTAGAGACACTACATACTGATATACACCTGAACATCAGCAGGAGAGGACTCTTTAAAGTAGAGACACTACATACTGATATACACCTGAACACCAGCAGGAGAGGACTCTTTAAAGTAGAGATGCTACATACTGATATACACCTGAACATCAGCAGGAGAGGACTCTTTAAAGTAGAGACACTACATACTGATATACACCTGAACCTCAGCAGGAGAGGACTCTTTAAAGTAGAGACGCTACATACTGATATACACCTGAACATCAGCAGGAGAGGACTCTTTAAAGTAGAGACGCTACATACTGATATACACCTGAACCTCAGCAGGAGAGGACTCTTTAAAGTAGAGACGCTACATACTAATAAGAACCTGGAAATGAGCAGGATATGGCCCCTTTGCTTATCTGTTATAGTTTGATTTACATGTTTCAGTGCTTCAGTCAAAACTAATTATATACAGTAGTGTATTTTTTTTTTTTTTAATTGGCGTATTAAGTCCTTTCTTCATGTTTATCACAGAGGAAATTCTCAGCGTTGTTTGAACGTGTGAGTTACAGCTCTGTTTCTCATTTCCTTCTTCAAGGCCAAAGCAGCAGGTCTCCAGTGTTTTGTGTGTGTGTGTGTGTGTGTGTGTGTGTGTGTGTGTGTGTGTGTGTGTGTGTGTGTGTGTGTGTGTGTGTGTGTGTGTGTGTGTGTGTGTGTGTGTGTGTGTGTGTGTGTGTGTGTGTGTGTGTGTGTGTGTGTGTGTGTGTGTGTGTGTGTGTGTGTGTGTGTGTGTGTGTGTGTGTGTGTGTGTGTGTGTGTGTGTGTGTGTGTGTGTGTGTGTGTGTGTGTGTGTGTGTGTGTGTGTGTGTGTGTGTGTGCTTATACTTGAAGCAGATTGTTTTCCATGCAGCCTCTCTTTATCCCGCTCTTATCAGAACAGCTTGCTGCTCCTGAAGATAACGTCCACCTCCTTCTCCACAATCTTTCGACCTCTCGTGCTCTCGGGGTCTCTGAGGACGCTCTGGATGTCTTTGCTCGACTTTTGGCTGCGTTCAGGTTCAAAAGGACTCGCTGTGTTTGTGTCACCGGGCGACTCTTTTGTTCCAGATACAATCACTAAGTGCTTGTTTGTGCTGCTGGGTATTCATTGGAAACCTTTGGAGACATATGGAGCTCCTTTAAAGAAGAGATATTTTTAAATCTCAAGCACCTGTGAGCGTTAGAATCAACTAAACTCTCAACGTCTTTTTAAAAAAATAGAAAATACCAATTCTACATTGCACCTTATTATATTGTTTTTTAATTTCCGAATCAGAATTAGAAATCCTTAATTTGTCCCTCAACGGGTGCATTTAAGGTAAACACATATTATTATATACAAATAAAATACGCACACATCCATGATAAAAAAGTGAACATCTAAAAGTATTAAAGCCAATTATAACATGAATAAATAGTGTATATTGCACATATGGCAGTGTTAGCTCAGAAGGCTTAGCTTAGAAGTGTTCTTTGTCGCAGTTTTTCAATTCAAATGTCGGATTATAGACATTTTAACCAAAATAACTAGCAAAACAGTACAACACCGTATTCTGTATATTATAAATCATTTTAAATGAATTGGTAAGGTACACAAATGAATCTCTAATCAAGTAAATATATTTAAAGAACCTGAAATAGTTTGAGAATTAGATATTTAATCTTCACAGCAAAACTTTCATTTCTACTTTTACTTTACTTTTGATTCATTACATTTAATAAAAGTCCCATAAAATGTATTTTAATGACACAGAAATAGCTACATTTAATTTGTAATTGTAAATATTGGGTATATCATTACATTTTGATGAAACCTCTTTCCTTCTCGTGGTGTTTTCTGATGAAGAAAACTCAGGTTTGTTGTTCACAGCTGACGGTAAATCGACCGGACTTCTTTCTGCGGATTGATATGACTGCACATAGTCATTTGATCCTCCCTAGCAACGGTCTGTTCTCCTTAGCAACAGTCTGTTCTCCTTAGCAACAGTCTGTTATCGGAAAATGAACAACTTCTGAACCGTCCAAATTGACCAATCAGAATCCATTATTACACTAAGCCGTGTATTTATGATAAAATACACTACCCTTTGTTGAATTACATTATAACATTGAGACGTTTTTTAACGCAACGTTTTATCACCAGAATATCAATCACTGTGTTTACTTCCCTTGTGTAAAAAGAAATGACTCCAGCGCAGTAAAGTTAATTTACTCTCGATTTGATGCATCTTTTCAAGACCCCCCCTCCCTCTTTGTTCCTCACATGCAGGCCTGTTAGCCCACCTCTCCTTGAGGAAGAGGAGGAGGAGGGTAGAGAATGCAAATGGTAAGTTAAATTGTAGCATGTCCGAGAGGAGAAGCCGCTCTCCTGCCATCCCTCTCGTAGGGATGTTGACTTTCCCCCCAAATCTCCTCCATCATATGCTTGCATTTGGAGCTCTGCCCCCTCATTGGTTGTTTCCTGCAAATAAATATGTGCTTAGTCATGTTCTGTAATTGCAGGAGAAAGTATATCGATGCTAACCTCAGTTGGAATAGCATTGAGTGTTGTTGTAGATGCATGAAAGTGTTATTTTGATGTGGATTAAAACAAAAAATCCTCTGGCGTTCACAGCTGTTCAGATGGTGAACTGTTGATGGAGAGAATCAACAATGCTTTTAAATCACAGCTTGTATGAATGAGTCTTCGCTCTCTTTCTTTCAAGGTTGCTCTGTGTGCTGTTGTTTATTGATTTGGATAATTATGCAGCAGGTTCTTCAGTTGTTTGCTCAGCCAGAGGCAATCTGCTTTCAGAACAGCTTTTAAATCTGAGTCAGGAAGCAGCTGGTGGAGCAATGTAAGCCTTAGTCCTCTCTTTAGTTGTTTTTAATGCAGTATTTTATGCTACCTTAAATCACAATAGGATGAGATAAACCTTTATTATTACCTCCTTAAGGAAATTGAGGTGTCATAGCAGGGAGAGCCATAACGATTTAAGTTTCATATTAGTATTTTGTGTCTCTACTGTGCAATGTTTCCAAGCTCTAATGTTCAAAAAGCACAGGGAGTTCAGCCCTTTGCAGATCATTAACATGCAGAAACAATAGAAAATAATATAAGCTCATTGTGTGGAAGAAGTGCAACCTGAAGTCTCCATTTGCCGACTCACTTCTTGGCAAATGAAAAGGCAGCATCTGACTAATTTACTGAAGTGGCTCCTTTTGTTTCTCTAAGATTGCTGGAGGACAGAGAGCTGCAGGAATTACTCGTCTTTTTAGCACTTTCTGGTTTCCTCGTCTAGAAGTCAGTTTTTTTGATTGTGTTTTGGAATTGGAAGTGTGAAATAAGGCAGAGGTTAAGACAAACTCTCCTTGAAGTGACGTGAAGTCATGTGACCGTGCTGTAGTTCCTTTATAGCCCAACATTAGCCGTCTTTAGCTTAGCGGTGGTGACGTGAAGTCATGTGACCGTGCTGTAGTTCCTTTATAGCCCAACATTAGCCGTCTTTAGCTTAGCGGTAGTGACGTGAAGTCATGTGACCATGCTGTAGTTCCTTTGTATCCTAACGTTAGCTCTTTACTTCTTCTGATTGCTTTTTCTGCAGTATAATAGAATCTAATGGAATAATCCCATTGGCCTTTTGTTAACTAAGCCCTTGTGATGCTAACTTCCTCTCTGTATCACTCAATATAAATCCTCACTGGGGTGAACATTGAGCTGAATGCTAGACCTTTTAATCAGACATTCATCACTGCCAGACCCTGCGTCCATTACCAGCGTTCTGGAAGCGTTCCCATGTTAAATGTAATTAAGGCTGCAGTGTGGATTGCAGTGCAGTTGATCTTCCCGTCTGTCAGAGCTGTATATCTGTCAGGGGATTACTCTGACTCTCTGAGGAGTGAGCAGCTTCCTGGATACTATTCATCAGGTGTGTCAGACGGGAGGGAGGGTTTCACTGCA
Organism: Gymnodraco acuticeps; assembly: GCF_902827175.1. NCBI lineage: Eukaryota > Metazoa > Chordata > Actinopteri > Perciformes > Bathydraconidae > Gymnodraco > Gymnodraco acuticeps. Next base: position 8,157 of record NW_022991517.1, read on the forward strand.
GGGTCATCAGGAAAGAGATGCAGAATTGATCAAGGTTTTCTTCTTATATGAGCTGTCTCTTTCTTGCGGTAGTTTCATAAATGATGACCTGTTTCTCTTGAGATGTTTTGGTTATAGTCAGATTTTAAGACGAGATTTAACTAAATCAAAAAGATTAGTCAGGCAAGTAAAACGTCTCTGTGGAGAGTTGCGAGTACGATTTGGGCACTAGAGATCAGCAGCAGGTAAAAACTGAGTTGTTGAGTTCAATCTCTAACAGTGATTTGCTGATTGCTATCTTGGCTCCAAAATAGACGAACGAGCTCCCAATTTACATCGGGATGGCAGGAAGTCTAAATCTTCCTTTGCAGACGGAAAAACCCCACCTGCACTTTGGCCAAAACCAAACAAAAGTAAAACATTAAGGACATTTGACAATAATGCACCACAATTACAGTATGGCTATCCTGCAGGTGTTTTAAGTTTGTCTCTTTTTGGTTTATTGGCCTTTGGAAAGAAGCGTTAACTAAATGAAAGGTATTGTAAAAATGTAATGTGATGATCGAAGTCGATAGAGTAAAAAGACTCTCCCTTCTCATCTCTTTACCTACATCGAAGAAGCGGCGGCAGATAAAGACACATTCATCCAGGAATCAGGAGTTTATTTCTTTTTTCTGACACTGTTCAATTAGTTTACCGGAAGAAATACAGAGTAATATAAAAGAAAACAAAATAAATAATCACCAGTCTCGCCAACCTCTACCTCCAGACAGGCAAATCAATGAAATACAATTAAATGCAAGGCTTTATTGTCATGTGTACTGTATTAGCTACAGTTTAGACATGACAATGAAAAACGTAGGTCACACAAATAATGTCCTAACCGTCAACGACTTCAAACCCTCCTTGACCCAGAGATAAAAGTCCCTGATTCTGAATCTGCTCCATCATCCCGACTGATTTGTATTCCAGCAGCGAAGGAGGCATTCATCTTCCTCCCCGTCACAAATCATCATAAACCCACTCTGATGAGGTCACTGGATACTCGTGCATGCACACACACTCTCCCAAAAAGATGTCAACTTCCTGTCTGGTTCAGTGTGGCTCAAACGGACAGATGTTGCAGAGACAGGACGTTCTGCTAGCTTCAGTAATTAGCATGCCTGGTCCGTGCGCTGCAGTATTGATATTCACTCAATGTCTGCATGAAGGATTCGGGTTGGTCTCGGCTGGCTTTGGCTCAGTGCTTCGCTGGGAATCACTTTCACTTTCTAACCTCCCTTGTTTTCTCATCCTTCCACTTCACAATATCTCTTTTTTCTGAGGTTGTCTCAGCTTCTCAAATCATATTCAGGTCATTGTTAGTCAGCCTTGCTATGAATGAATCGAAAAAGACATGACGTGCATAAAAGATGTCAAAACTTTTTACAACATTTTTGGATTCAACACCAAATCAGAGAAAGTTAAGCAGTAGATAGAAAACCTTAAGTTTCTTGCCTCAGTCTTTCAGATCATATTCAGGTCATTGTTAGTCATTGGTTTTTGATATCAATGAATTGGAAAAGACATGACATGCATAAAAGATGTCAAAACTTTCCACAACATCTCTGTAAGTATGTTGCATTAGTATTTATAATGCTATATACAGAATAAATGCAGATGACAAAGAGTGCAAATCAGAGAAAATTAAGCAGTAGATATAAAACCGTAAGTTAAAGGTGGGGTCGGTCATTTTGGAGAAACCAGCTCGAGTGCACTAGAATTAGAAAATACACAACCGGAACAAATCTGCCACTTCCTCACAGAGCCCCTCCTCCAACACACACGAACGCGCACATGACCAATGAGGGCACGAGATAAGTGTGTGCCCAGATGGAAGGCTGACAGGCAGGTAGGCCATCCAGTTACTTTAGCCGGGCCGGCTCAGATGATTGGTCGTGCTTTTCACAGTACTACGGCTTCCACTGATGACTTTTTTTTATGGATTTGTTTGAAAGCACTTCAGATATTCATTGCTATCGGGATGTTAAGAGCATTCCATGGAATATAACAAGTGTATCTCGAGCCGGTTTCTCAAACGTACCTACCCCACCTTTAAGGATGGAAAATATGTGCATATATCATCGTCTTTACTTTTCCCCTATAAGTTATAGAGTTATAGAAAGAAAAAATGCAGATAACAAACATGACTATTAGGAAAATTAAAGAGGCCCTATTGAGCTTTTTAGGGTGTTCCCATCGGTTTTTGTAAATGGGCTGCAAAGGCTGAAATCCCTGTGTTTCATCACATTGTACGTGATAGGCTAAGGGGCGGGACATCTCTAAGTGGTTGTCCAATCACATCAGAGCCGGCCAGCTAACCAATCAGATACTAAAATGAACCTGAAAATCAGCCCAATATGTCCTCTTAATGCCGCAGAGCTGAGATTAACTGGGGTAAGGGTTGGATGGTTGCTATTTTAAGTAACAATATAACTAACCTTAGTCTAGTAGATGGGAATGAAAGTAGCATTCCTAAAATGTGAATAAGGCTTAAAAAAAACGTATTTTACGTACAAGTCAAAGCCGGCACAAAGGAAATATGATACTGTATGTATTTCTCCCAGAGAGAACAAGCAGTGATGAAATATTAAGTAACTGGGAGACTGAGAGATCAGAGCTTTGTTCTATCGTTGGTAGTTTGTGGGATCTGTTACTCTGAATACTCAACATGTTTAATTTAGTGGAGCCAAACAACTTGCATATAAAGATTTAACGTGAGATAATTCCCAGTAAGCAAAGCATGGAATACAATATCTCAGAATAACTCTATGACTGAGAGATATTGGAGTTCCTTGTATTTTCAGATTTGTATTTATGGCTGGTTTTCAAGCGTATCCTCTATACCAATTCTGATGGAAAATAAAAAGTCATATTTTCCATTTAAAGGTGTTTTCCATCCTTTAGGAGTTACAGTATTTGTTTGAATATCCAAACCTGAACAGAAATATCTCAAAGCTGGTAAATCCAACTCTTATCCACGGTAGAGAAACTAATAACTCTGCAATATAGGATCAATGTTTGCATGCTAACATCTATTGAGACTGAATTGATTGAGACTGGGTGCAAATGGAGAGTAAACATTAGATCAGTCTACACACACACACGTCCCTTTTTAGATTCAACACACACATGCTTTCATGCTCTGACCACTCAAAGTAAAGACTCCCTCGGGCAGTAAACACTGTTTGATGTTGTCTAACACCGAGTCCCTTTTAAAGAGGAATTTGAGGCATGGTTAGAGCTTTGAAACATCAGACTGAAACACAATCTGAAAGCAGCACCAAGTAATGTGGAGAGACAACCTTAACACCATGTGTTAGGGAAGGTGTGTGTTGATGGAAATACAGTCTGGGTTTTGGTTTCAGATCAATTCAAGCGTGGCAGTTTGTGAGTGCTGGTTCTGCTGGTTCATCTGAACGTTCGTGTTTCCAATCACCGAATCCCAACATCAATTATAGACAGAGGTGGAAGAAGTACTCTGATCTGGTGCTTGAGTAAAAGTAGAAGTACTCTGATCTGGTGCTTGAGTAAAAGTAGAAGTACTCAGATCTTGTACTTGAGTAAAAGTAGAAGTACTCTGATCTGGTGCTTGAGTAAAAGTAGAAGTACTCTGATCTGGTGCTTGAGTAAAAGTAGAAGTACTCTGATCTGGTGCTTGAGTAAAAGTAGAAGTACTCAGATCTTGTACTTGAGTAAAAGTAGAAGTACTCTGATCTGGTGCTTGAGTAAAAGTAGAAGTACTCTGATCTGGTGATCTGGTGCTTGAGTAAAAGTAGAAGTACTCTGATCTGGTGCTTGAGTAAAAGTAGAAGTACTCTGATCTGGTGCTTGAGTAAAAGTAGAAGTACTCAGATCTGGTGCTTGAGTAAAAGTAGAAGTACTCTGATCTGGTGCTTGAGTAAAAGTAGAAGTACTCAGATCGTGTACTTTAGTAAAAGTAGAAGCACTCAGATCTTGTACTTGAGTAAACGTATAAGTACTCTTTTTGTACTTGAGTAAAAGTAGTAGTTTTCCCGGTCATTGTGCCTTTGGATTAATTTAAAAATAGATTTAAAAAGTGATTATATGGATATATGATAATAACAATAATGATAATAATTATAATTATAAATACTATAATAATTCTAATGACTATCTTAATTATCATGTAGTTTACATAAAAATAGAAAATGGGTGTATGTGTACATATGTATGTGTATGTATATATATAATTTTGTTTATCTGTGTGCGTATTTAATTACGGAATTATCTTTTTTCTCTTTATCCTGCAACTGGATGACTAACAGGAGAGCCTACTCCGTATAAGCGTTGCTTTCTGCCTCCGCTTCTACACATTAATTGTTGAAATGGTAGAATACAAACAATGTCCTTTTTCTCTTCCCCAGAGAACCACTCTGCTCCTCCAGATGTCACCGGCTACACCAACAACTCGTCCAGCGATGGGATCCAGGTGGAGCGAGCGCCGGGACAGAGACAGACGCCCAAGTACGGGAACGCCGAGCTGATGGAGACCGGAGACGGTGAGTCGCGGCTGGGGACCCATTCATATATAGTTATCAGTGTAATGGCAACTTTGTTGTTCCACTATCCTATATTCGTCGTGCCATTACTTCACAGGATTATGAGTGATCCAGACGCAGATGCTTTCCGCTCCTTTGGTGCAGCTTAGAATGATGTTTATTTTCGAGTTTACATGACCAAGGTTGAATGATTCTGTCAATGGTTGTGGTATCTGTGAGCATCTATAGATCGGTGTGCTCTTCCTCCTGTGTCCTCTCTCTTCCGCTCACCTATGACCCCTTTTAAACACCCGGTGCAGCTAACCCCCACCACCAAGTGTTCAAAACTAATAATGCACTATAAATATAAATAAACTGACATGCCAACAACACCCATAAAATGGCTCCTACAATCAGACAGTCTCACTTTTGAACAGGTGTTCGTAACAAGGTGGGCCTGCATGAGTCTATTCATGTCTGATCAAAGCATCAGTCCTGTTACGACTAACTGATCATCCTCTTAGTGTAGATATGAGACTCTTCAGAGATGACTGAGTGTGCTTGGTTATAGTTCCATATTTCTTCCTATAAAGGGAGAAGAGGCAGCAGAAAGTGTGATGATGTTAAAGGTCCCCTATCATACTGTTTTTCATCAATATATCACAGGTCTCAGATATATCCAGAGCCTGTCTCTGATTGGCTGAAGTACCAAACAGATGATTGTCGCTGATGCTGTGTCTGTAGCTTTGAATGCTAACGAGCTGCTGCTGGCCACGGCAAACGTGCGTTTACAGAGTTTTAAATTACCCCGACTTTTCTTTATGGACTTTTTACAAACCCTCAGTTTCATCTTAAACTCAGCGAGCTTTTCCTTTACCTGCTTAAACTTCTCTCTGCCTCTCATACCTCCATCCCTCTGAAGTGAAATCAGCCCTAATGAAAGAGCAAAGTGTGCCTCCTCTCCTCCGCTACCTCGGTGTCATGTTCAGCAGTCGGCTCCGTTATAATTGCTCATTGGAAGAGAAACGTGACACTTTAATGTAGATTTAAAACTTGTGGATGAAAACGATCCAATCAGGAGGAAAGTGACGGATACTTCAACACCTGGGAAAGCTCAATTAGGAGTCTGATCGTGTGTGTGTGTGTGTGTGTGTGTGTGTGTGCAGGTGTTCCCGTCAGCAGCAGGGTCTCAGCTAAGATCCAGCAGCTCGTCAACACTCTGAAGCGACCGAAGCGACCGCCATTAAGAGAGTTTTTTGTCGACGACTTCGAGGAACTCCTTGAAGGTAAAACAAAAAAGCGTAAAAGTCTGATGCACCATGTCGTTAGGTGATTGATTATTGACTGTTGGAGGAAGTACTCCGATATTTTAGATATGTAGAAATACTGGATAATGATCTCCACATCTGACATTTTTATTATTCATGACTTAACTGGGAGGAGAGCATTTGTGAAACTGATTATGCCTACGAATGAAAGGTATGCTATGGTTAATACGTTCTTATAACAACTCACTCAAATATATAGAACGTGTTTTTGCATTTCAATATACACCCTGGAATAAGCTGGTTGGCTTAAGTCGTCAGAAAATCAACACATCAACAAGTCTGAAATGTAAAAACTCTCAAAGATTCAAAGGTTTTTTTGCCTTAAAAATCAACAGAGGTTTTGTTCTGAAAATCTAAAGTCCTCCAACAGTCCAAGATACTCAAAGCAAAAGAAAGACGTGCAAATGACACAATGGGACGAGTATAATACCGAAGTATCTAAACTCCTCTCATGGTTCTCCTCCAACAGTCCTGTGTCCAATAAACTTAAGATTCAAGTCTTTTATGGTCATGTGTCCATAGTGTAGCTACAGTGTAGATATGTCAATGAAAATCCAACAGTGCAACCCAATAAAACAGATAACGTAGTGCAGAATAGTCTATATACAAGTAATTGGAATATTGATATGAGTTGCAAACAGATGAATGTTACGGATGTTGTTTCAAAAGTTCCGGTGTTTAACAGTCGTATGGCCTGTGGGATGAAACGGTTAGGAGGGGAGCCAAAGACACGGCAGCCATCATCACCGGCGCCATCTTTAAATTGTACAAACTCCCGTGTTTTCCGTCTTCAGTGCAGCAGCCGGACCCCAACCAGCCCAAAGCGGAGGGGGCTCAGATGGAGGCGCTGCAGGGCGAGCAGCTGGGGGTCGTCACCAACTGGCCCCCCTCCCTGGAGGCGGCGCTGCAGCGCTGGGGCACCATCTCCCCCAAAGCCCCCTGCCTCACCACCATGGACACCAACGGGAAGCCCCTCTACCTGCTCACATACGGTAAGAGGGGGGATTATATATGTACACACCTGTATTAATGACTGGAGGTCTTCAGGTGGAGACTGGAACTGCAGTTTGAATTTATAGTACTGTCTTTATTCCAGATCTGGCAATTACGCAAAATACACAATGGTGTTTTTGCTATTTGTACTAACACACATAAAGCTCAATGTGGTCTTACTTTTTCCATTTTTACTCACTATTTTGGGGTTTTTCTTGTTACATATTGTTGTAATTATTGCTGTTTGTGCTATTTTTACTGAGACTCGATATATGAACCATACTTTTACTGTATCATCTGTACTTTAATCCTGAGCAAAGGAGGGGCTGAACTACACAGAGGTTAGGAGTTACACAGCTCATTACAGTCTTACCTTCTCAAAAAATAATGTGTTAAATATTGTTGTAATTATTGCTGTAGAGTTCCCTCTCTTTTATGATTAAGGCTGCAGCCACACGGGGACAAAAACGTCCGTTTGCGTTACTGTTTAGTGTCATATAGACCATTCGGCCACACGAGGACGACCGCATACGGCACTAAACGACTGAGGAAACGATAACGGGTCCCAAGGTGGATAGAACGGCATACGCAACGCTCTGGGGGGTCAAACAGCTCCGTGTGTGCGCCCTATACGATCATTTTCTGATAATGATTGCGCAATAGCCCCGCCTCTCCCCACCTCTGCTGCTCACCTCCGCGTACCCCGCGCCATTGCTGATGTGTTTCGCCACCAACAACAACAACAATGGCGGATCGCAGAGTTGCTATCGTGCTCCGGACGCTACTGACCATGCTACAGTTCTTTGTGCAACATCTACAGCAGACTTACACATCCGGGGGGATCTTACTCGCTGCTTTTGTGGATATGTACTGCAGCTTCAGCGATCATTTTCTGATAATGATTGCGCAATAGCCCCGCCTCTCCCCACCTGTGCTGCTCACCCCCGCGTCAAAGTAAACTGCACACTGAATTCAGATTATTTATCTTTCTCTCGATATGGACATAAACGCGAGTGAAGTCTAATCTGACAGGACGGAGACACCTCTCAAACTACCTAAACTAGTTATAAATATGTTTATTTTTACTGTTGGGTCACTCATTACTGGATCAGCTGCTGCATGAAACAGACACTGGCGCTGTCCGAAGAGAGGGAGGAAAAAGAGAGGCTCCATGTATTTTATTATTATAATATATAGATTCGTTATTCATTTGTTTTAAAGCTCAATAAATAACAAAGAAGACCTTTGACCGGCACTTTTATAATTTTGTCGGAAGATTTAAACTTTAATACACGTTGACTGGCGAAAAACTCTGCCCGGTTCCCTCGGCCCCCACCGCGGAGAATAAACAGAAGGGCAACCATGCTTCTTCGCTGCTTTTGTGGAGGAAGTTACAGCGCCACGCCACGCTCCTGCATATGTACTGCAGCTTCTCCAGCGGTTGGAGCTAAACGGAGCGGTCTCGTGTGGACAGACACTATCCGGATAACTATTGCGTTTGGATGGAAGCTTGTTTGCGATTGCGTTTGCGTTAATCCTATGCGTTTAGACGTTTTTGTCCTCGTGTGGCTGCAGCCTAAGACTGTACCACCTTTTGTAAAATTGGGGGATTTAAGGGACAGCTGAAGGAAGAAATTTAAAAAGAAAGTATTTGCATTTAAACACGAGTATTTTTATACTTTTTCTTTTTGTTTCTACTGAAGAAAATAAGCCAACTTTCCCAAAAATGTAATATGTTTAAAAACCGTTAGCAAATCAAGAACTTTGTCGAAAAAAATACTGATCGAAATGAGTAATCATGTGATCATGAAAGACGTAAACAACATCACAAATGTGACCAGATGTCTGATGGCAGCTTTCAGATGGCTGTGTGTGTGTGTGTGTGTATTACTATACTTTTGGGGACCTACATCTGTCTAGACAGTCACGTGTGGGGACTCGCCTCCCTTATGGGGACAAAATGGAGGTCCTCATGTGTGTGTGATTTAAGAGGAGTGAGCTTGCAGGGATGATGAAGCGATGTGTGCTCACCAGACTGTGAAATTTCTTCATGTCTCAGGAGTCCCCCCTCCCCACAAGTAAGGCAACAACATGGTGAGACTGTGTGTGTGTGCTGACTCTGAATCTCTATCTTTCTTTATCTCTCATTCCTGTAGCGTCTCTCCCTTTGATGTCGGCCAAGGACAAACTTGTTTTGTTTCTTCCTGTCGAGTCTTCCTCAGAGAATTCGTGATACTGAATTCTCCCGTTGTCCTTAGCGACCCTGGCGGCGCTGCACTGCAGATAACCCTCTGATAATTGACAGGAGAGAGAAACTGTTAAACAAGTTTCTCCCAGCCCCAGAGTGTCACAGGCAGCTTTGAGCCTGGGGGTTTCATCTAGGAGGAAATCACGTAATCGATGAAGACGTGTCTCCGTACGGATCAGGAGAACACATACATCTTTCAGAATCTGCGCGTTGTGTTTTGATCGTTCTCTTTGATTGATCCTCTGTGTGTTCTGGCTTTTGTTTGAAGTGTTTTCTGTGAGCTACAATTCAGGTTTTTAGATAAGACAGTACGGTGGCTACAGGGTCTGTCACGCTACAACGGTCAAAAACATTTCCGTCTGGAGAATCGCGCTGCCGTTTCAAAAGTGATGCGAATATAAACACACATCAGATTCAGAATCAGGTTTATGTCCAGGTGCGTTTACACATACAAGGAATTGGCTTTGGTATCTGTTGGTGCGAACATAAACAAAGTGACATTTGAAGATTATCCACCAATGCATGACCATGGTAGAAAGCTAAAATAAACTAATAAATACCATGTACTCCTTATTCCCGCTTTCGTATCTTTAGCACACACTTTTAATGCACTTTATATACTATTTTTATATCAATATTTTTACTATTTATTCCCCCGTATGATTGTCTGTCCTATTGCCGTGTTTTTTAGTGTTATGTATTTGTTTGTATTTTTTGCACACCGGGACATAGTTGCACTCTGAATCTCGTTATACTCTGTGTATAATGACAATAAAAGTTTTTAACTTAACTTTTAACTTTAATTGTATTTTGCAATCTTCAAAATACAACAGAAGTCAGTAAACAAAAACAAACAGTTTAAACAGTGTCCATTCGTTTGGCTCCAAGGTTGAAGTTGTAATCACGCTTACAAAAAACTAACTGAAAGGATTAAACAGTCCATTTCTAATGATGTTAAATAATCATTGGAGAGAAAAAGCATTATCTGAACTTGCTCTCGCGTTGTGTGAAACATTGTGCTGTATTGTTATCCCTTTGTGAAACACTGGGTCAGCATTTCACCGTCTGTCTCTCACAAACCAACCCGTTTTTGTTCTCGAGAGTAGCTGCTGCTCTGAAACGGCGCATATCTAATTTCAGAACAAAAGCACCCTTTTCAGATTAAATTAACCTCGATGGTTGGGCCGTTTGCTGCTCCTCTCTTTGGCTTCAGAGGATAAAGGGCTGCTGCTGCTGGGCGAGCCTTTCGTGGGTCGTCGAGTAACGTCATCCTTTAAAAACAAAAGAGGACCAGACTCTGCACAAAAGCACTCTGATTGCAGCTCTGATGTGGACTCCTCTGCAGTTCAGCGGGGGAGACACAGCAGGGATCCTATCCTCTGATTGTTCAACATGATTTCCAGATGGAGGGGCTGGTTATCAGCACCAGGGTTCCCACTCTCACTGCTGCATTGTCCTTGAAAGAGGAATCCTCTGGTCACTGCTGTTATTTCTGAACCTAGAGAAAGAATAGTTCTCTGCAATCCATGGGTTTTTTAATGTCTTCTATCCCGATACTCATACTTATATCATGACCTGCTTTCACATGATCTTTGCAAATCAGCAGAGATGGCAAAAGTACACACATCCTTAACTCAAGTAGAAGTACAGATACTCGTGTTTAAAAATACTCTGGTAAAAGTAGAAGTACTGACTAAACTTCTTTCCTCAAGTAAAAGTAAAGGCTTTGAAGTGTACTTCAGTAAAAAGTACCCATAACTAGCAGCTGTTTTAAAGAGTACCTGACCTCCCTTTATATTAATAGAACAATAATGTCATTGTTAGCTAATGAATGTTTCCATGCTGAACAACGGCAACATGACAACGTTTCCATTGGTCCCTCTTCTTTAGAGAAGACCAGGAAATGATGGATACACGGATCGTGTTCAAATCAATAGGCACGCAATGACTCTAAATAATAATGATCACGCATCAAACACACATTCAGACTAAAGGAACCAGCTGTTTGGAAAATGAGAGAAGTAGAAAGTACAGGTATTTGAGTTCAACATGTAAGAAGTAGAAAGTACAGGTATTTGAGTTCAACATGTAAGAAGTAGAAAGTACAGGTAATTGTGTTCAACATGTAAGAAGTAGAAAGTACAGGTAATTGTGTTCAACATGTAAGAAGTAGAAAGTACAGGTATTTGAGTTCAACATGTAAGAAGTAGAAAGTACAGGTATTTGTGTTCAACATGTAAGAAGTAGAAAGTACAGGTATTTGGGTTCAACATGTAAGAAGTAGAAAGTACAGGTATTTGAGTTCAACATGTAAGAAGTAGAAAGTACAGGTATTTGAGTTCAACATGTAAGAAGTAGAAAGTACAGGTATTTGAGTTCAACATGTAAGAAGTAGAAAGTACAGGTATTTGTGTTCAACATGTGAGAAGTAGAAAGTACAGGTATTTGTGTTCAACATGTAAGAAGTAGAAAGTACAGGTATTTGAGTTCAACATGTAAGAAGTAGAAAGTACAGATATTTGAGTTCAAAATGTAAGAAGTCGTCAGAAAAATAAGTAGTGGAGTAAAGTACTGATACCAGAAAAATGTATTTGAAAATCAGACAAGCAGTCAGGTACAGCAAATGTGTTGTCCTTATGTCCACCTAACATCAATTCAGACACCATGACACAATTCCATCAGATTAATGATAAAAACCTAGAGGACATTATTCAACTTCTGAAATCCTCCTCCTGCTGCCTTGATATTATTCCAACAGGATTTTTCAAAGATGTTTTTCCTTGCATGGCCTCAGATCTACTTCATATAGTAAACACATCTCTTCACTCAGGTATTTTTCCACAGGCCCTGAAAACTGCAGTCATTAAACCGCTCTTAAAAAAGAATAATCTAGATGCTTCAGTAATGAACAATTACAGGCCCATATCAAACCTCCCATTTCTAGGTAAAATCATTGAAAAAGTTGTTTTTCAACAGTTGAGTAATTTCTTGCATTTAAATAACTGTTTTGATGTGTTCCAGTCAGGCTTTCGTCCAAACCACAGCACTGAGACTGCTCTTGTGAAGGTCTTTAATGACATCCACTTAAACACAGACAGTGGCAGAACTTCAGTGTTAGTATTATTAGATCTCAGTGCTGCGTTTGACACTGTTGACCACAACATATTACTAGACCGACTGGAAAACTGGGTGGGACTTTCGGAAACAGTTCTAAATTGGTTTGAATCCTACTTAAAGGACAGAAACAACTTTGTGTCTATAGGTAAATACACATCTGAGTTGACAAATATGACATGTGGGGTTCCTCAAGGCTCCATCTTGGGGCCTCTTCTCTTTAACGTCTACATGCTACCACTGGCTCAGATAATGAAAAACAACAAAATAAGTTACCATAGCTATGCAGATGACACACACATTTACGTAACAATTTCACCAGGAGACTATGCTCCAATTCAAACACTGAGTAAGTGCATTGAACAAATCAATGACTGGATGTGTCAGAACTTTCTCCAATTAAACAAAGATAAAACTGAGGTAATGGTTTTTGGAGCCAAGGCAGAACGTATAAAAGTTAGCGCTGAGCTTCAGTCTGCAATGTTCAAAACAACAGATAAAGCCAGAAATCTAGGTGTAGTCATGGACTCTGACCTGAGTTTCAACAGTCACATTAAAACAGTTACTAAATCAGCCTACTATCACCTAAAGAATATATCTAGGATTAAAAGACTAATGTCACAGCAGGATCTGGAAAAACTTGTCCATGCTTTTATCTTCAGTAGACTCGACTACTGCAATGGTGTCTTCACAGGTCTCACTAAAAAATCTATTAGGAAGCTGCAGCTGATTCAGAACGCCGCTGCTCGAGTCCTCACTAACACTAAGAAAGTGGATCACATCACTCCTGTTCTGAAGTCTTTACACTGGCTTCCTGTGTGTCAAAGAATAGATTTCAAAATACTGCTGCTGGTTTATAAAGCACTGAATGGTTTAGGCCCAAAATACATTTCTGACCTCCTGCTAAATGATGAACCATCCAGATCTCTCAGGTCTTCAGGGACTGGTCAGCTTTCTGTCCCCAGAGTCAGAACTAAACATGGAGAAGCAGCGTTCAGTTATTATGCTCCAAATATCTGGAACAAACTCCCAGAAACCTGCAGGTCCGCTGCAACTCTGACTACTTTTAAATCCAGGCTGAAGACTTTTCTTTTTGCCGCTGCTTTTAATTGAACTATTCATATCTTAAACTGCACTGTAACTTTTATCCATGTACTTTTTCTTTTAATGTTTATTTTATTATCTTTTCTTTTTAATGACTGATTTTAAATGCCATTTTCTTAATGTCTTTCGTTTGTTGTAAAGCACTTTGAATTGCCTTGTGTTGAAAAGTGCTATATAAATGTACTCCACTACTTCCACCTCTGCAAATCAGAGCAAAGAGAAACCTGCAGAAAAGTGGTTCTCTACCTATGTGTCAGTCATAGGCTTTATATAAAGAAATGGACCTCACTCGTTGGATTTGGAGCCTTTTGTTGGTTGCCATCTTTTGTTTTTAGCCATCATCGTCTTGGTTTTTTGGAACCAGAACTGGTATTAAGCGACCAAAATGTTAACATTAATGAAGAGAAAACCCCCTCTCAAAGGAGTTAGGCTGTGGAAGTCAATCAGAAGAATGTATTCTGTCCATTTCACACTCAATTGGACCATAACTGAAAATGTTCTGTATTAAAACAAATATTTAAACTAATGAGAAGGAATAAAAGCATCATTATGATCCAAAATGTTTCTCAATGTAAAAACCCAAAACAAGAGCGTTAGATGTTATCTATACAGCTTTTGAGCTTAACTTGCATCCTCAATTTAACGAATTCAAACATTTATTGAGGTCATCTTCATGATCAAAACAATTAAAACAGCTTTTCTGAGCTGACAAAATATGGGGTGACCAAAATCACAAAATATTCTCTGTTTTATACTCTTACTTTAATACATTTCAATAGATCAAAGCAGTCATTACATTTGGCCCTTTCCCACCAAATAATCAAAGCCTTGAAGCAGATGTTTGCCAGATCTCATTGCTTTCTAAGCTCTCCTGGCATCCCTATAAAATCTAAATGGAAAGATCCACTTTGAACACACACATGTCTGTTTTGTGACCCTCATATCTGAATAAATGTCTTCAATTATCTTTTGACTAACTGCAGTCACACCTGCTGCTTTATTGTCACTGTTGCTCTGCCTTTGTTGGTCCATTTATATCGTTACTCTCTCCTAACTCTCTTTCTCTTTCGGGATCCCAAAGCTCTCCTTTTCATTAGCTCTGACAAACATCACAAAAACCTCATTTAGTGTGAAAAACAAAGAGGAATTCACGCTGGATTGCTCATGCATAATATCTGCGTCTGCCACTCTGAATTAGTAAAAAAAATAAGATGGAAATTGATTCCTTTGTTGGGAGCTTTTGCTGCTTTAATGAGCAGAGCCAACCTCGCCTGGCGGGTAAAATGAAACTGATCGGAAAGATTAGATAATATAATAAACACACAGGGGGTATTTTAAGAAGCAGTTACTTTGACAGACATATCCTGTAAAGTGGAAATAGTTCTCAAGCTAGGGTTAGTGATTACTTGAGTTGTCTAAAAACTAAATATATTCATCAAGATACCAAAAGCCTTTATCACTGTAATTACATAAAGCTGTGGTCTGTATGACTTCCTCTAATGTCGATGGACATGGATCCAATTACCTCACAGTCTGTTATATGAGATCATCTCCATACCCGGTCACTTGCAACGTGTTTTAACATTGAGTTTCATGTCAAAGCAGTAATTTCTTGCATATGGGAACTCTTGATGTGATCCTTTGTTCCTTTATGCAATCATAAGAAGGCCAGGTTCTTTTTTATAAGAAATGTTTCCTTACAATTACTTCAATGGAATGACTTGGAAGTGAGTCAGCATTTTAACACTTCTTGTCTCAAAGTCAATGGTTTTTTGGTTTGTTATCCTGTAATAAGGTCTCTGGTTAACACAAGCTGAAAATATGTTTATTCTACGTTATAAAATACTTCAGTAAATACCACTAAACGTCATCACGCCCAACATTAGCCACCTTTAGCTTAGCGGTGGTGACCTGAAGTCATGTGACCGTGCTGTAGTTCCTTTATAGCCCAACATTAGCCACCTTTAGGTTAGCGGTGGTGATGTGAAGTCATGTGACCGTGCTGTAGTTCCTTTATAGTCCAACATTAGCCACCTTTAGCTTAGCGGTGGTGACGTGAAGTCATGTGACCGTGCTGTAGTTCCTTTATAGCCCAACATTAGCCGCCTTTAGCTTAGCGGTGGTGACGTGAAGTCATGTGACCGTGCTGTAGTTCCTTTATAGTCCAATATTAGCCACCTTTAGCTTAGCGGTGGTGACGTGAAGTCATGTGACCGTGCTGTAGTTCCTTTATAGCCCAACATTAGCCGCCTTTAGCTTAGCGGTGGTGACGTGAAGTCATGTGACCGTGCTGTAGTTTCTTTATAGCTCAACATTAGCCACCTTTAGCTTAGCGGTGGTGACGTGAAGTCATGTGACCGTGCTGTAGTTCCTTTATAGCCTAACATTAGCCGCCTTTAGCTTAGCGGTGGTGACGTGAAGTCATGTGACCGTGCTGTAGTTCCTTTATAGCCCAACATTAGCCACCTTTAGCTTAGCGGTGGTGACGTAAAGTCATGTGACCGTGCTGTAGTTCCTTTATAGCCCAACATTAGCCGCCTTTACCTTAGTGGTGGTGATGTGAAGTCATGTGACCGTGCTATAGTTCCTTTATAGCCCAACATTAGCCTCCTTTAATAATAATAATAATAATAATGCATTTTATTTATGGGTGCCTTTCAAAGCTCTCAAGGACACCTTACAGAGCATAATTAAAAACAATCAACAAAGAAGAGCACACAGTAATACAAGACTTAAAAAAAATGCTTAAATAACAGAGACTTAAAAAACAGAGACTTAAAAACAACAATCAGTTTAGCAGAGATTAAGAAATAGAATACGCCAGTTTAAAAAGGTGTGTTTTCAGGCTGGATTTGAAGGGTGGGAGGGAGTCCATATTGCGGATGTCTTGTGGGAGAGAGTTCCAGAGACGGGGGGCAGAGTGGCTGAAGGCTCGTGACCCCATGGTGATCAGGCGGGCAGAAGGTACAGTGAGTTGGAAGGCAGAGGAGGATCGGAGAGTACGAGAGGGAGTGTAGATGTGAAGGAGCTCAGAGAGATATGGAGGGGCAAGAGTGTGAAGGGCCTTGAGCTTAACGGTGGAGACATGAAGTCATGTGACCGTGCTGTAGTTCCTTTATAGCCCAACGTTAGTCACCTTTAGCTTAGCGGTGGTGACGTGAAGTCATGTGACCGTGCTGTAGTTCCTTTATAGCCCAACATTAGCCGTCTTTAGCTTAGCGGTGGTGACGTGAAGTCATGTGACCGTGCGGGTAGTTCCTTTATAGCCCAACA
>NW_022991518.1:0-23036 GCF_902827175.1 Gymnodraco acuticeps
CTCTCTCTCTCTCTCTCTCTCTCTCTCTCTCTCTCTCACACACACACAAAAGACTCGTTCCACACAGACACACAGATCCGAGCTTTAATGAAACACAGAGACCCAGACGTAATAGTACTGTACTGCATCATATTATTTTCGAATCAATAATTTTTAATTTTTTTATTTTTATAACCATTTTTCCTCCTGGTCTCTCGCGCCCCTCCCTGGCATGCCTCTGCGCCCCACAGGGGGGTCGCGCCCCCCACTATGAGAACCACTGGACTAGTCCCTCCCACCAGGGAAGCATGGAGAGACGCAAGGAAACCACAAGAAGCGTCGTTTCCTCCGGAGCGTCACGTGAAGCGACGTCCGTTTGTGATGACTCCGTACAGCTGATCGTCTGACAGCAGCCAGATCAGTGCATGCGCTGCATCGTCCAATCAGTGAGCGATACACAGTAAGGGGGCGGGGCGAGTGTCTGAGGATTTCACCGGAGGATGGTCTGGTAGTTCCTCGATTATCACTCCTCCGTTATCACTCCTCGATCCTCAATCCTCGGTCCTCCGGCAAAAATAAGGCCACTGGGACGGTACTCAAGATGGCGCAGACAAATCAACTTCTGGTGATACCGAGCCCGAGGAGCGAGGAAATAAAAAATAAGAGAAGCGAAACGCACCCAGAGAAACGCGGATTTTGGGTCCTTAGCTTGAAAAAAAAAAAAGAGGAGGCGGAGCTAATGCCTGATCAGAATTCTGCTATGATAAAACGCCATCCGGTTCTAAACCACACCAAGGATTATTTCTGAAACAGTATGGAGCTCAAATGCTTTTTCTCTTGCAGGTTTATCACAAGGTGAGTTCTTTTTTTATTTCCTGCTTTTTAAACACATGTGCTCTACAGTACAGGTTAGCTCTGAGTGTTAGCGAGGCTTGCTAACATAAACAAAGACGAGATTACGTCCAAAACACGTCAGGCATTGTTTCTGATAGCAACTCTCTGTGGGTCCGCTGCCGATTTGACGTCAGTTCGGATGGAATCTGTATCCGCTCGTTGTACCCCTGTTTTTAAAAGATGTGGGTACGGAGGAAAAGAGAGAGGGTTTTATTTTCTGACGCTGCGTGAGTTCCCCGACGCACCAGGGACACATATTTATAAAAGACATCACAAAGTGCATTTTGCATGATAATTAAAGCATGGAGACCTGTCCCAGTAAAAGAAAAAACATGAACCTTAAAATTAGCATAAAAGGGCCCCTTTAATTAAACTGTAGTGCATGCCTTATTTTGTCAGAAATAGACTAAATGCTTAAAAGGTTTCTAGATTAAAGTCTTTATTCTATTGGATTATTGACTCTCCTTTTCGTCGTGTCTTTGGCCTGAAAGTGTTTGGTGTCCTCGCCCCTCACCCAGCCTCTTTCCTGTCTGTCTCTACACGACTATCGGACATTCAGCTGGTCAAACAAGTGTTAGATCTTTAAATGGGAATGTTTGACTCCACACTGCTGCTGAATAATTGAGCAGCCCGGTGGTTAAAAGAGGCAGATGAATGCACATCTACAGGCTGAGCGTGACAGACTCCGACAGCGAGAGGATCACAACACGCTCGCTGCGACCAACCCAAACGCTTTTTGCAGCATAGCACGACAACCAGAAGATTTTAGCGGCAGGGGGTGGTGCTAAAAGCCAACAGAGGGTTGTTTAAAAAGCACACCCCTCCGCCCTGCAGCCTCCTCGGACATCTCTTTAAGGAGGAGTGCTGTAATTGTGTTGTGATTCTGCAGACCGCATCGACCTCTTTGACCCCTGGGGACGCTGTTTCTGTGAGAGGTGCCAAGAGTCACATCTCTAAATATGGCCAGAGAGGGGAGTTAGACTGTGGACTTCACCTCCATGTCCTTCTATTAGTTTGACCTCAACTTCAGAACTCCACACTTCAGCTCCACAGATTTTCACTTTGGCAAGGAGAGAGAAGGAGGTCTGCAGGAGGAGGGACGCTTCACTCTGAGGAAGTCAAAGTCAATGTCAAGGTCATTTTACGACCTGTCAAGTTGAAGAAAGTATTTTTTCATCGCTTTCTTTGCACCTTCAAGGTTAGGCAGTTAGGCTTGAATATTTGAAAATGTCATATTAAGCATGTAAAGCGTCACTTTGCCTTGGAACAAATCCATAATAATAAAATAATTTCTTTAGTTTAGATTTTTACCTCCATTTTTAGATCTACCAATTTGATTAATTGTAATGTTTTTCACAAAATTGTTGTGGATTTAATTTCTTACCAATATGCAGGTGAATTCAAGGTTAATAACCAAGTTTTGTGTTGGAAATGCAAGAGCAGTGAGGTAATATTCGGTGCAATTTAATGAGATTCATCAACCGTCACTACGCAGTACGGAAACATAATGGATCAAGTCTATTACAAGAGCAAAACTTTGAAAGATACAAGTTGTATTAAGTTACAGTATTTATACTAAAAGGGAGATTTCTATTTCCAGTAAGGCAAGGCAAGGCAAGGCAAGTTTATTTATATAGCACCTTTCAACACAAGGCAATTCAAAGTGCTTTACAAAAAACGAAAGACATTAAGTAAGCAATACATAATGATTGGAAAGCCACCAGAGTTATTTAATATCCTGAGATAAGCTTAACTCTTTAAATGTGGATGAAAGCAGTGTTTTCTGAATGATTATGATATGTATATTTAGTCTGGACGGGACCGGGGTGTCATTTCCAATATTTGAGGTAACCTTACATCATGAGCTAAAATAAGTTCCCCGGACAATAAAAGGACACATTTTCAATTCGGAGCAGACATTTAAAACCTTACCTTACCTTACCTTTCAGTTTCCTCTAATCTTAGTTATTCAAATGTTTTCGTCTAGGTTGATATTGCAAGAATTTTCTGGGTAGTTACATCTTTAAATTATTTGTTAATAGTTCATTTGAATTTATTTCATCGAGTGAACCCACCTACTATCCTCAGATGTATGTCGGCTACTGCTCATACATATAAGATTTGTGTAAAAAAATCTGTGTGTATGTGAGTCATGTATGTCTTGTGTGTGTATGTGTGTGTTAGTGGGGGTAGAGCAGAGGGATGCAGGGTGCTAACAGCTGGTGGAGTGTATGTGCAAAGAGCCCCTGTTAGTAGAACTGACTTCAACCTTTATTCACTTAAAGACCCCGACAACCCAGAGCACCCCACTTCGCAATTTTTGTCATATTAAACCATACATTTGGTGCAACCTAAGAGGTCCAGTTGAGCTTAGAAGTCAAGACCAGATATGATACAACATGATATGATAAAATAAGAAACCTTACAATAGGAAACGATAAGATATAATAAGATACGATAAGATATAATGCGATCCGATACGACATAATAAGAAAACACGATACGATACGATGACACACGATACCTTAACATACGATCAGTATATATAGTAAAAGATAAGATACGCTTCTATATGATAACAAACAATACATCACGATACGATGCAATGATACTTTATAGTCAGTGCATTGTGTCTTGCATTTACAGGGGTAGGAAGATGCTTATCAAAGCATTCAATTATCAAAACACCTGTATAGTTGCGAAAATAATACTTTAAGATAATCAATAAAATGTTCAATCTAATCCAGAAAGTTCAAAAATTTTAAGAGGGATAAATCGAGAGACCAATTAAGTACTTTTCCTCTTTTCCTTATAATAAATCTACAACTATAGAAATGTAATCAGCAAATCCACGAACTCTCAACCTTCTGTAAGACTCTCCCATACACACACTCTCATAAGACTCTCGCCATACACACACTCTCATAAGGACTCTCCCATACACACACTCTCATAAGACTCTCCAATACACACACTCTAAATAGAAATACGGTGGGCTAAAAAAGAAACACTATAAGCCATAATCTTGCAGACTCAATGCCAGTGTTTGTCTGGATGTGAGCGCTGCTAGAAGCGGGATTAGTGTCGCTGCAAAAATAACACAGAGGAAGCTGGAAAAGAGCCAAAAAGCCCCAAGAAAAGGTCTATTGTTGTCCATGCGTTGTTATTGCATGGAATTACCTGCGCTTAGTTACACCATAATGCAAAGTAGCCTCACATTAAATAGCTACTTTTACCGATTTCACACATGTTCCCATGCGTTTGTTGATAATACACACACACACACACACACACACACACACACACACACACACACACACACACACACACACCACACACACACACACACACACACACCACACACGCACACACACAGATGTTGCCTCCCTGCTCATGAACCACCCGTCAATATTATCGATCCTCCAGCCTTTAATCCCCATGTTTATCAGCGGCTCCAGGTACATAATTGCTGTGTTCCTGAAAGTCGTCCTCTCACCTCCGGCAGCGTCAGAGTTTTTGCCGCTGGTCAGGATGTGATCCGCTTTCAGTATTTGACCCCATTAAAATGGCCGTCGCAGGCCAGAGTTCAGGAAGAGGATTATGGCTTCTTGCCAATGACCCGTTTGAACCCTCAAGGGTGCCACAGCGGTGATTAGGAAATATCATCGGGATGACGTGGCTCGGACACGACAGGGAGAGAGGAGAGAGGAGAGAGGAGAGAGGAGAGAGGAGAGAGGGGGTGATTCTCAATGTCGAGTAAAGCTGCTCCAGAGCCACTATTTCAAGCATGCTACGTCATCGAGTGCCGCCGAAGGACTGTTCCAATGTCCAGCATACTTTGAATTCTACCGAGCCCGGCGTACTTCGTTTGGAGAAATTTCGAGGCTGCACATGTGTAGACTCCGCGGTCTTAAAATCCCCACAATGCTTTGCGCACGGACCAATTTCCCCAAATCTGTGGCGGAAAATGTAAGGCGCGGCCTCTCATATGAAGCACACTTGCACACTTGCTCGCCTGTTCCACTCTTCGTTTTCCAAATGCCAGGAAGTATTCTTGCCTCGCTTCTGAAGCAAGACGCTCGGAAGACATGTGCTACCAAGCAAGTGTACTCGACATTGAGAAACACCCAGGGTGTGTGAGTAGCTGTGTGTACTTGGATGGCAAAGTTGGGCAGACATTGTTTCAGACGGAAATATCTCAAAAACGACAACAAACATTGATGTTTCCCAGACAATGAATCCTACAGACTTTGGTGACTTTTCCTCTAGCGCCACCATGAGATTAAGACTTGCTGTTCTGAGTGAAAAGTCTCAACAACTATTGTCAACACAACAATAAACAAAACCGGCTCTCCTACAAATGTGTGTGTTATCTGTGCCTAATGTGGTTTATCTGAAAAAAAAAAATGTCTTGAAGGAAGTGAATTTCATTGCAGTGCATATCAACATCTATCTCTCAGTCTCAAACATATAATAAATTATACAATCAATGTTTTTTTGTATCCTTTTTCCTTAAACGTTTTAACCCTTTTATTTGTTTCTGTGCACTAAAGCTAAACTGTTAGAGGCCGGTTTCATTTTTATTATATTATAAAACATCCAGTTATTATTTGTTCTGAACCCTTTTTGCTGCACAGTCATGATCCTAATTAAGATTTCTGAAGTTGAAGGTCTTCCTGTGTGAGGGAGATGGAAAGATTGTGAGTGTTGAGGGAGAGAAGAGGAGGAAGAGGAGGGGGGGGGCTCTTCCTCGTGCCTCCAGTCGAGCAGAAAATCTCAGCAAATTAGTTACTGCGACGACGGCTGGTCGGGGAGCTTTCATCCAGCGCAGCAGGGGAGCCGCCATGGGATCGGGATAAGAAACACCCCTTCATAACAACATCTTCCCTCACCCTTCTTCACCCTCCTCCTCCTCCTCCCCCTTCTCCTTCTCTCCTCTAACCCCCTTTAACCAACCGTCCATTACTGAGTCCTGCAGCAGCTCAGCGGACGCTTGGCTGTTAAACGGCTCTCCAGCATTAGCACCCCTGAAAAGGTGTCACATAAACACCGAGCAGCTGCTAAGAAGTGCAGCGGGCCCAAGAGAGTGGACCAGAATCCGTGTGTGCGTGTGTTTGTGTTTGAGTAAGAAGCAAACACACATGAATGCAATGACAAACAATGTGAACTTGACATTTAAAAAAGCTGAAGTACACACAGTCAAAAAGTTCTGCACACTGTCCAAGGCCTGCAAACTAAACGTCTTTATTCAGTCTGTCAAGGAAGTTTGGTTTTGGTTCAAACGAAAAATAATTACTGCAACCATTTTTATGAAAACGTTTTTGAAGAGCATAGACAAATGAGGAAGCCATTACATTTTGGAGCCGATCAAAATCCACAAACATAAATACTATATTTCTCTCTACTGCTTATTTCATAAGATATAACTTGGCCTTGACTTTGTAGTTTATCAAAATGGACCATGTTCCTATCTGACAAAAACGTATCAGGTCACCAATCTCGACTGACCGATGAGGACTAATGGCATCTTGCTGAGTTACAGACTCATGTGCTGTTTACACGGGAACGAAACGGGTTGTATCCGCTACTTTTCTCTTTCGTATAGACCGTTCGTTCACACAAGGCCGTAACGGTACGGACCATGCTACAGATGTTAGTGCAACATCTACAGCTCCTCTACCACAACCATCAGCAACAAGTGGACATGGAGAACTACATGAACTACATGTTGCTGAATCCACCGCGGAGAATAAACAGAAGGGCAACCATGGCAACCATGGCGACCATGCTCGGGGGTCTTCTTCGCTGCTTTTGGTGTATTTTGTGGCGGAAGTACAGCGCCACTTACAGGCCCGGCATATGTACTACAGCGTCTCCAGCGGGTCGAGCTCTCTCGTGTGAAGGGACACGTTTATTGAGCCGTATCCGTGTGAACGGAATACTTTTTTTGTTATCGAATTCGGTTATTTTGCGTTTCGTTTGCATTTGCGTTCCCGTGTCAATCGGGTCTCAGTAAGATGTGTCTATATTAGCTCTGGCCATGCATTAATGATTCCACATTAGAATTGTTCACTTTTAATACATTACTTTTGTTTTAGGCAAATCTCTGTTGTGCGCTCCTTCCTTTGTCAGGTTCCTTGAGCTAGTTAGGGAGTTAGTTGTGTTCGACACAACTGATGTGTTGTGTCTCGTCAAATTTGTTAGTTTTGTTTATGTATTATGTCTGTCATTCCAAGTCTAGTCAGGTTTTCATGTTATTTCACGTCATGTCATGTCTGTTATTTATGTAATTTATCTCTGGTCAAATCCCCGTGTTTCATGTCATGTCTCGTTTTCCATTTCCTGTTTTATTTTTTACTTACCTCTTGTCTCTCATTTCAGGCCCTGTTTCTTCCTCCCTTTGTGTGTTTTCCCGCCTGTCAGCGTCTGTCCCTGATTGTTTCCACCTGTTCCCACTAACCTCATGTTTAAATAGTCCTGTCTCGCCCTCTCCTGTGTCTGTTCGTCTTGTTTGTTTCCATGGATGGTCGTGCCAGGCTTCAACAAAGAGAGGATCATTTCCAGTCTAGTCAGGTTTTGTTATTTTTGTAAACTTAAGGTGGGGTTGGTAAGTTTGAGAAACCGGCTCGAATGCGCTAGAATTTGAAAATACACAACCGGAAAAAATCTGCCACTTCCTTACCGAGCCCCTCCTCCAACACACACGAGCGTGCACATGACCAATGAGGGCACGAGATAAGTTTGTGTACAGATGGAAGGCTGACAGGCCTCAGATGATTGGTCGTGCTTTTTACAGCGCCACGGCTTCCACAGATGATGTGTTTTTATGGATTTTTTGTCAAAGCACTTCAGATATTCATTGCTATCGGGATGTTAAGAGCATTCCATGGAATATAACAAAAAGTGTATCTCGAGCCGGTTTCTCAAACTTAGCTACCCCTCCTTTAAGTTAATCTTAAATTCTCTCTTTGTTACGCTTGTTTTTTCCTCCTTGTGAGCGCTTTTTGTTAAATCCAGTACTTACTCTGTTAAGAGAGATTTTCTGTTTTCTTGAAATAAAAAATAATTGTTTTGCTACATTCAAGACTGTCTCGTGGGTCGTGCATTTGGGTTCTCCAGTTTGTGTTAAGGTCGTGACATGATGCATGATGCCTCACAACGTCATGAATACAAAATCAGCATGTCAGAATAATTTTGACCACTAACTCTAAGCCTGTTTGCTTAAAGTTTAATACCCGGAGTAACACAGATCATGTTTGTTTGCACCACATGGCAACATTAAAGCTTGATAAACAGCCTCAGGTCAAGACCGTTATCCTGGATCAATCACAACTGTGGAGGCAATGGAGGCTCTGCATGGCTTGTCCTATTTCTACAGACTCAGAGGGATAAAGACATTCAGAATGTAAACATTTGATGTTGGTGGTACAGTGAAGTTGTTACCTGGCGTCAAGATCAAATGTCTTTTTCATTTTGCACCACATTAAGACAGGAGGAATGATTGTCTGTGTGTTAACATGCTTACTAACCAGTGTTGTGCTAGTTACTGAAAACCAGTAACTAGTTACCATTACTAGTTACTTCATTTCAAAAGTAACTCAGTTACTTTACTGATTACTTACACCAAAAAGTAATGCGTTACTGTGAAAAGTACTTTTTCGTTACTTGAAAAAATGTCTCCCATTAATGCCCTTATAGCCTTCATTTCAGTACTGTTATTGCATTGGAGAATAATACAATCTGTTGATCAACTTGACATGCATTATATGCAATCTGGATTGCATCGATATTAGCTGGCTTTCCATTTTTGTATATTCTTTCTCCAGGTAGTTGGAAAAAGTTTTCCGTCCCATATGCCGTGTGCCGCCCGGACATGCTATCATGCTAACTAGCTCCCTGAAAGCGGGTGACTCCACTGTAGCAATAGCCTGCATGTGTTCTACAACATACCGTGCAATGGCTTTATCGACTTTTCCCTGGCCAGCAGTCCCTCGGTTAAAATCCAGCCGCTGTTGGTTAGGTGGAGGTGGAGTGGTGTCGGCTGAGTCTCTGTGGTCTTAGCTACTAGCTTCGTCCCAGCATGTTGTTTTTGCAGATGTTTTAAGAGATTTGAATTGCTGTTTTGGGCAGTACACAACTTACATTTAACAAAAACTTTCTTTTCTTTGTGCTCGACAAAGTGAAATAGTGAGAATATCTCCAGGTGGAGAAACTAGACTTGAGCTCCGCCGCCACCCATGATAGTCTTGTTAGTAAACAACCACAAACACGCCCACACAGCCCGTCTCCGCATGTGACACAGGAAATGCAGGTCGGTAAATGCTGCAGAAACACATTAATAAACAATGAACCACGGCACTCTGGAGCAAAGTATAAGGTTGGAGAAGTCGTTATTCAATTTATTCTGGCTTCGTGTGATTAAAAGCAACATGATCATCGACCCGACGCAGTTGTTGTTGTTGTGAGCGCCGTAATGCCGTTGGGGAGCAAATCAGCGATGTAAACGGTGACGTCATGACGCAGCAGCGGCAGCACCAGTCGGGTGCTGGTCGGTGTGAACAGAGCGGGAGCAGAAAAGGGAAACCGGAGCTGAACCAGAAAAGCTCTAGCTCGGAGCTAGAAAGGGAAAAGCGCTGGTGTGAAAGCCGCATAAGAGAGGAGTTTTTATATAAATCAATCCATCAAATTAGTAAATCCTGCTTTTTAAATGACTTAACATGAGCCCCTGAAATGACTGACTCCTGGCTAAGCATTTGTTTTAATCTCTTAAATTGTGTTTACTCACACTTTTCTAATCTGCCTTTCGTCACCATTAGAACCTGTGACTTCTAAACTCAGACTGTACGGATCAATTGACCGGCTACATTGCCCAATGTCAATCTATGCTTCCATAACAGAAGCTGTTTTTCAGTGTTGAGTTTAAAGAGGCCTATAGGCTTTTTGGGTTTTCCCTCTCCTGGTGTGTGTTATATACGTTTGAGTGTATGTAAATGGTCTGCAGAGGCTACAATCCCTGTGTTCCCTCCAGAAGGAGTTTCTCTCCCACACACTCCCCCCGTCCCCATGTTTTTTTTTGGTCAAAAATTCTTATCAGTTTAATTTTAATTTTAAATGTTCAGTTTAATTTTTTTTTTAATTTTTTGCTTGCTTGCTTGCTTGTATTATTCAAATTTAAGACTTTACTTATTATTTTTCTCCTATTCCTCTCCTGTTCTTGCCATTATTGTACCACTTGTAAAGCTACTACTGCTTTGTATTTGCACATTACACAAATGAAAATGCATAGACGTAAAAAAGAATCGTACTTACTTATCCCCTGATATATATTTGGACCTTACCTTTGTGATATATAGAGAAACAGTACATAATATGAAGCATAATATATAATATGAGCCACTAACAAAATATTACAAATATTAAAAGATGGATGAATAATACAAAATAAAAAACTGCACAACTTTATTGATCTGAAAGGGAATTCAGCTTGTGTAACATAACATGTAAACAGATCAACATAAATATATTTTCTCCATATATGAAGTGTTGATAGCTCTGTTGTTTCATCGCTGACAATTCCTGCACAGCTCTGAAAAACAAGTTGAGGAACGACAGAGTGACGAGAGATGGATGTGGCCAAGACTTCTGTTTCTGAGCGACCTCTGACCCCGGCCCTGCCTCCCTGTCTGTGGCCGTGGATCACGGACATTGTCGCACGCACACACACGCACACTCACGCACACACCCACACACGCACACACACATACCATGTATACATCACTTCAGGGGACATTACATTGACTTACAACCCAGTCTCACGGCATTTCGTGTTCACCAACACGATTTTTAATCTATTGATTCGTGTTCCCCAACACGATTTGCCCCTTTTTTTCGTGTTGCACAGCACGATTTTAAAAGCAATGTATTTCTACTGCTTGCAGCACGTCTTTTTCTCCGGTCGGGTCGAGGAAGACCTGAAGCTGTGTGGTTCATAAAAACATGTTCTTACTCAATATCAAGCCACAATTATTGCTTTTATTTTAAATCGTATCATTTCGGACTTTTGTTGCCGTCTGTGAGGAAAAGAAATGGGGCTCAGAGCCTCAGAATACGGAAATCTGTATTTTTAAATATTTTTTTCCTTCTAATTTGTTATTCTTTTCAAAATAACACACTGTTATTTACTCACCAATAATACACAATTATCCTTGATTTTATTTATTGGTTTAATTCCATAATCTCGGGCTTTTTTGGCCTCCGTCAGGGACTGAATTTCAAAATAAAAATAACCGGACATAGGCATTACCCAAGATCCTCAGCTATGGTTTTAAGCTCGCTTATTGGATGTTTTAGCCGCAATGCATGCTGGGATTTGGTGTTTATATGATATGAAATCCGGAAAACATTTGTGTACCTTGTGTGCATCTAGTGGTTAAAGCACGTTATTGAATTATTGTGTTTGATTAAAAAAATATTAAGAGTACATACTTTCATAGGGGGAAAGTATAAATATATAAATATAGAATATAAAAAATCAAGAAGATACTATAAAGTGATCTCTACAATAAAACAGTTTAGTGCAGCATGTACAAAGATATTAATAGGAGGAGGTGCAAAACAGAAAAACGAATTAACCTTTATTTAAACATTAAATAACAGATTAAGGTCTTCTTTTAAATAAGAAAAAAACGTTGGGGGTATCTATCTACAGATAAATATTAAGCCTGACAAAGTCTTAACGTCTAATATATTGCTTTCCTGCAATGTTAACTATGTTGAAGCACTTATTTTAACTGATATTATACATATGAATTATACTCTTATGTATGTAGATAGAATAAGAAATGTGCAGAATATGACAGTTTAATGGTGGAGGTACACACATATTGATAGATGTCTTGTAATGCACTGTTGAGGAACCTGTGACCCAAGTGTTTCATTCATTGCATAACTACACCGTAGTTGTGTATATGATATGTCAATAAACCTTTGAAAATCTTGAAAGGGATGTGCAAAATAGCCATAATATACAGTCTTTAATTAACTATTAGTAGAGAATAACGAGTAATGAATATACTTTATTACTCGTTTCCATTCATGTCAATTGCAGATACAAGTTTAGTCTTCTCAAGCACCAACTATCAAATATCTCTCCTGATTGTTGGCACTTGACAATCACCTTCCCTGAATTTTACTCAGGTGTAACTAAAGTCTGATTTAAGGGTTGTTTATATTTCACATAATTAATCAGAATCTGCAAAGTAACTCAAATAAATGCAGTGGAGTAAAAATACCAGGTTAATCTCTGAATTGTAGTGGAGTAGAATTACAAAGTAACAATGAGCTGTCATGTGGGTATATATAGCGATTTTCACCCATTTATTAATTATAATAAATAATATATAATAGTTTTACATTTGATAACGCCAATGTGTTTAATACTGGCAACTTCTAATTGTGGGAAAAACGAAAACGTTCAGTAGAGACGTCCCATAGAACATTTGGCGAAACACAATAGCCAGTATCCAGCATGTGTAGTTCTGGGGGGGGCGTTCAATTCCAGTTTTGGATAGTCTGGCGTGGTTTCGTTCCATTTCACACAGCTGTTTGACGCTCTGCGTAACCTTACGGGGGACTGTAGTCCTAAACGATAGCTGGGGATTATGGGTAGTGTAGTGTCTTCGGCCATCCTAAACTCAGAAAGGTTGACAATCGCAATGACGCTCGAAATGTCCCTTATAGTCTTACGTCTGTTTCCGGATATTTTATTTTGAAATTCAGTTCCTGACGGACGCCAAAAAACCCAGAGATTATGGAATTAAACCAATAAATAAAAGCAAGGATAATTGTGTGTTATTGGGGAGTAAATAACAGTGTGTTATTTTGAAAAGAATAACAAATTAATTATTTAAAAAATACAGATTTCAGTATTCTGAGGCTCTGAGCCCCATTTATTTTCCTCACAGACGGCAACAAAAGTCCGAAATTATACGATTTCAAATAAAAGCAATAATTGTGGCTTGATATTGAGTAAGAACATGTTTTTATGAACCACACAGCTTCCGGTCTTCCTCGACCCGACCGGAGAAAAAGACGTGCTGCAGGCAATAGAAATACATTGCTTTTAAAATCGTGCTGTGCAACACGAAAAAAAGGGGCAAATCGTGTTGGTGAACACGAATCAATAGATTAAAAATCGTGTTGGTGAACACGAAATGCCGTGAGACTGGGTTGTGACTTACATGCATTTCCTGGAGACTTATCCTAACCTTAACCATAAACAATACATGCCTAACCCTTACCCTTAACCTTACCCTTACCCTAACCCTAATCCTAACCAAGTCTTCACCCTAAAAGTAATGATTCCCCTCATGGGGACCTCCAATTTGTCCCCATAAGGGAGGCGAGTCCCCACACATGACTGTGTAAACAGATTTAGGTCCCCACAAGTATAGTAATGCTAGGCCACACACACACACACACACACACACACACACACACACACACACACACACACACACACACACACACACACACACACACACACACACACACACACACCACACACACACACACACACACACCCTTAGACCTGACCTGTCTTCCACTAAGAAGCCAAGTTTGTGTTTAAATCCTAGTCTCAGTTTTGCATAAATCTGTCTTTGCATATGCTTGTAGCATCTTTGGTCAAACACACATATTGTACTGTGTGTGTTTGTGTGGTGTGTGTGTGCTGCAGGATTAGCTCACAGACAGACAGCCTGTCCCTGAACCCTCAGGCCTCCCACTGTGACCTGCTGACCCCCCATAGTTCTGCACCCCAGATGTAACAGTCTGATGTTTCATCTCCACCTCATTGTTCAGTCTCACATCAGCATTCACTCACAAATACATCAGAATCAGGTTCAATGCCAAGCAGGTTAACACATACAACACATTAGCTGTGGTGTGCAATGGTCAAGGTGAGGAGGGTTAACAATAAGGGGCTTGTTACCTATGTAAGACAACAGAACAACGTGACCTTAGAAAAGAAGAAACCAAGATATTTAGGATCACAAATTATTTTATTTGTAGGAAAACTTGCCTTTCATTAAAACATTCAAGCAGTAGCCTCTACACCAACACTGAAACACATGAGCACATACTTAACTTTAAAAAAGCAGAAATACAATCTGAGCTGACAGAAAATGCTCCGTTTTAGTTTAATTCCTCCTTTCAAAGTCGTACAAAAGTATTAGCATCAGATTAAACTTAAAGTACTTCAGAATCTGTGTCATGTCAGTGATTCAGTGCAGGTCAGCTCATAGATAAACTATCTCACATCCTAATAGCGGCTCCTTACAGTCCATTAGTGAACCATAATTATAGAACGGCTTACATTAGTGAACAAGTTAGCACAACACGTCTCCTTCTTTCAGGTCATTACTGTCCAATCCAAACGCTCTCCTCAAATGTATAGAATAGAATAGATCTGGGAAAGTGATCAATACTTTTCTAATATGTGTCTGATTGTCACCGTACATGCTCTTCTGCACCAGGATATCTTCAAAACGCATAAATTACAACATTGAAGTTTAGTGCTTTTAAGGGGAAATTATAATCAACAATGCTGCTTTAAATAACCAGCCATATGTACAGTAATTTAAACGTTGCAATAGCTACAACACCAGACAAGGTTTGATGATATTGGAGTGATTACCAGTAGTTATAGATGCATCATTTGGTAGGTGTTTTATATTTCCTTCTTATAGTGATTTGCCATTACAGTGAAGTTCCTAATTTGACTGATGAATCAAAAAGGAACAATATTTAAACCAGCAGGAAGTAGGAGAAGGGGAGTCTTTACTGGCTTTTGATTAGGGATTGGTGTTACAGTAAGTATTATGAAACAGTCAAGCAATAGTAGCTACATGGGAGTATTTTCTAGTGTGTGGTGCAAGTATACTTCATATTTTTAACTTCCTTGTCGGCAGACAGTCAGGATCTGGTCGAGGGTCTGAAGGACTCGGCTCCTCTGCTCGTCTTATCAGAGCGCTGTGAGTGGTGTGTAACGCTAACAGTGACGGCCTGCTGTCCTCTCAGCCCTTTCCCAGGGAGGGGGGGTCACTGTGTGTGTGTGTGTGTGTGTGTGTGTGTGTGTGTGTGTGTGTGTGTGTGTGTGTGTGTGAGAGTGAAAGTGTCTGAGCATGTAAGTAGGAAAGAGAAAGCAGTGAGTCAACCCGACTGAGTCTGTGTTTCATGCAGGAGGAGACTGGATGTGTGTATGTGTGTGTGTATGTGTGTGTCTGTCTGTCTGCCTGCCTGCCTGCCTGTCTGTCTGTCTGTGTGTCTGTCTGTCTGTCTGTCTGTCTGTCTGTCTGTCTGTCTGTCTGTCTGTCTGTCTGTCTGTCTGTCTGTGTCTGTCTGTCTGTCTGTCTGTCTGTCTGTCTGTCTGTCTGTCTGTCTGTCTGTCTGTCTGTCTGTCTGTCTGTCTGTCTGTCTGTGTGTCTGTCTGTCTGTCTGTCTGTCTGGTATGGTGTTGACAGTGTTTTGCTCTCTCCATATTTGTACATGGTTAGTGTGTTAAGATGTGGCCAAGGAGCTGAGAGATAAGGAGGAACGTCTGGATGGTGTGTGTGTTTTAACAGATTGTGTGTGTGTGTTCACATTGTGTGTGTTCACATACTCAAGGTGTAAGCCCTGTGTTTCTTGCCTTTGCTCAGTTACTGAGCCACAACCCAATAGCTCCGCTGTGTACTTTAATGTTGTTGCTTTTTTAGAAGATGCAAAAATCCCTTCCTGTTCATCAGCCAATCAGAGAGCAGCGCTGCAGATTGTCATGGCGCTGTCAGTCCTGATGTGATTAGCAGACCAGATAAGAGACATGAGACGACACAGATAAGGGGACATATAATGAATACTGAGTGTCACTATAGTTTCTATCTCCAACTTGTATTTGTTGTACAAGAAGAAGAAGTAGAGAAGATGGGACACTTGTTTAAAATCCTGTTGTCTTATTACCGCAGTAATTTATGTCTGTTGACCTTCAGCGTAAACCACACTTCTGCAATGGTTGTTTTCCAAGTCTGTGATTCACAAATCTGCTCTGAAATATTATTCCTTGGCCCATGCTACATCGTTCCACAAAGTGTAATACATTTAAAGCCAGTAGTTTTTCCATAATCCTGCTGACAATCAGAAACGCAAACAATCAAAACATTTCCTTGGAACAATGTCATCTCTGTTTGTCAGAAACTCAAAGTGCCTCTTGTAAAACATGAAGACTGTTGGTCATTTTATTTATATAATTGGAATGGATTTGATTAATGGATGGAGTCTAGTGATTCATTGCCATCATAGCTC
The DNA here is from genome assembly GCF_902827175.1 of Gymnodraco acuticeps. Lineage (NCBI taxonomy): Eukaryota > Metazoa > Chordata > Actinopteri > Perciformes > Bathydraconidae > Gymnodraco > Gymnodraco acuticeps. Next base: position 16,213 of record NW_022991518.1, read on the forward strand.
TAACTTCAACTAGAGCTAGTGGCAGGGGCGGACTGGGACTAAAATTCAGCCCTGGAAACTGACCCAGTCCGGCCACATGAAATGTCAAATGTTAGAAATCCGCTGTTTATTATTTAAAGTTTCTGATTCTCTCATTTTTCCCTCTCTGTACACAGCTCCAGTTTGATCATTGGCCTGTCATCAGATTTCATTTTTAGTTGCTGCTGTAGCGGAAGTTTAGTACAATTATTTTTGATGAAATACTCCAAATCTCCACCCTCCATAATTGCACTTGCTTCAGTTGCTTGCTACTTTTAAGGGCAGTGATGACAGTTACAGTACGAACTGAAGTTGATGCGATTTGATTGGATTGTGAGGCATGACATGGGCCTCATCTGATTGGTCAATCCCTCAATTTTTTTTCACCAACGGAAGCCAATTTCGGCTAGCCTCCTCTCACAACAGAGTGCAATCTACTGTTTCACCATAACATCTAGAGGGGCGCTGTTTCACTCTTTGTAAAATACTCAATGAGAATGGGGGAGAGACGGGCCGACAGAATAATTACCGAAACTAAACGAAGTGTTTTCATTTATTTATTAATATTATAACTACAATGCAAAAAAAACAGGGGAAGACTGGCTTCCCTTGGCCACCAGGAGAAAACGCCACTGAGTTCAAGGGATAATTCTCACCCACCTCTTGCTCTTGCCCTGCACGTGTGCCGGTTGAGCTGGTTCTTCCAGCAGCTCAACTCTGTCCCTCATCATGAATGCTGGCTGTATATCTGAACTCGCGCCCACATCATTCTCTTCATCATCTTGCACTTGTTTTAAGCTGCTGATGATGATAGAGCTTGTAGCAGCGCTGCTGCCAAAAAGGTCTGTCAATTTGCGACATTTATATGCTCCACCTGTGAGTGACTTCACCTTTTTTTCTCTTGCCTTCTCGGCCCACCTTTTTCTTTTCGTTTTCTTTGATTTTAATTTTTTTAACCATGTTTTTTCATTCTCCCTGTCTGCCGCGGCGTCTAATCCCTTCTCTTCGTGTGGCCGGTCTTTATTCTTCTTCGTGTGTGATTATTTGACATAAGAATCACACAAATGCATTAGCGGCCGCTGTCGCCCTCTGTCGGCCGTCAGCGCAATTTAAATGATGACGTTAAAGCTTTTTTTTTTTTAAGTGCCGGCCGCCAACGGCCCTTGACGACCGGCCGTTCTGTGGTTCTCCAGATTCTACAGATGGCCAGTCCGCCCCTGGCTAGTGCTGTAGTAAGTGGTCTGTGGAAAGGTCTTGGTCTTGTCACCAACAATCAACTACGTCCAACTTTTTCAGACACTTGGAAAACCTTACAATTTATATTCCGATATTGAAATCGACTACGGCAGGGGTGGCAAACTCAAGGCCCGTGGGCCAAATCCGGCACGCAACCTCATTTTATGTGGCCCGCAAGAGCTTTCAAAGAATACAATATGTTTATTATACGGTACACAAGCACGTTGCCAATAAACTACATGTCCCACAATGCATCTCGTTGTGTGACATGCACACTGAAAAGACTTGCAATTATTTGCCCCAGACTTCTGCTTTCAGATGTAGTTAATTATAAAGTTGTCACCCTATCTGATAATATTCCAGTGCTGATGTGGCCCGCGATGAAATTTAGTTTGACACCCCTGGACTACGGTATCTTCCACATTTTATTGTAAGTGTGTTATGTAGTGTTGGATTCACACTAGTCTTGTTCCGGTCTTGATTCGGTCTCAACCTCTTAAAGCAGGGGTGTCAAACTCAATTTCATCGCGGGCCACATTAGCATTATGGTTGCACTCAAAGGGCCGGATGTAAATATATAAATATACATATATAAATATATATATAAAATAATGTATTACATTACATTATTGCCTCTGAATTGGATTATTATCGGATAAGGTAATAACTAACTACGTTTGAAAGCAGAAGTCCACGGCAAATAATTGCAAGTCTCTTCATTGCGCAAACGAGATGCATTGTGGGACATGTAGTTTGTGGGCCACCTGCTTCTGTAAAGTGGCATGTAACCGTATAATAAACGTATTATATTCTTTGAAAGCTCTTGCGGGCAACATAAAATGAAGTCGCGGGCCGGATTTGGCCCCCGGGCCTTGAGTTTGACACCCCTGTCTTAAAGTCTTGGTCTTGGTCTTGATTCGGTCTCGACCTCTTAAGGTCTTGGTCTTGATTCGGTCTCGACCTCTTAAAGTCTTGGTCTTGGTCTTGATTCGGTCTCGACCTCTTAAAGTCTTGGTCTTGGTTTTGTTTTGGTCTCAACCTCTTAAAGTCTTGGTCTTGGTCTTGATTCGGTCTCGACCTCTTAAAGTCTTGGTCTTGGTTTTGTTTTGGTCTCGACCTCTTAAAGTCTTGATCTTGGTTAAGGTGGTCTTGGCTAAAACACTAACTAGAGCAGAAACTAATCAGCTGATAACTGGAAACACCAGCTGACCAAAACTCACACTGAGACAATGAACATCACAGAATATGAACGAACAATTCCGACTGGACCTCACAAGGACACACACACTCATAAGCATCCCATAAGTAATCTGGGAATACGGGAACTGGTCTTAAATGGCAGAGATGGATCCTGGGTAACTTATTTAACCATCAGGCTCTGCTTCCTTAAGCCTCGACTCGATTCTTTTTTTTTACTGTTTTAAAAGCTTTTCAGAGTGATAAGGATGATGCTGTTGTCATGGGAACCACCTCTCCAGACACACACTTCCCTGTTAGTGATGTCATTCAAGGCATGGAGACAGACACACACACACACACACACACACACACACACACACACACACACACACACACACACACACACACACACACACACACACACACACTTATCAGGCTTTTGGAGACATAGAGGACATCAGTGTTTGTAAGGGGTTGGTGGTGGAGCCGTGTTGGGACATGAGGGTGTGTGTATGTGTGTGAGTGTGTGTGTGTGTGTGTGTGTGTGTGTGTGTGTGTGTGTGTGTGTGTGTGTGTGTGTGTGTAAGTTGGGGGGGGGGCTGATAAGGGGTCCAGGGGCCATGGGGAAAGAGCCCCCTCACTGAGAGCTGACAGGACAGAAAGACAGTATCTCTATTGTGGTTCAGGGATGATGTATTTTTGTAGGCCAATTTGGAAGTTAACATTGCAAGGGCTCCCTTGACAAAAAGCAATGGGATTTTACCATTTGTTTTGTATTAAACACACGTTTATGAAGTGACACGGTTTGTTCAGCAGGATAACCTCCACATATTAAAACCACTTTAGTTATTTTGAAGCGTAAATGCAATCACCAGAAGTAAAAATCTAACGTTAGGCTATGAAGGAACTACATCACGGGTGCATGACTTCATGTAACCATCGCTAAGCTAAAGGCGGCTGATGTTTGGTGTGATGAGGTTTAGTAGTCTCACTTAGACACTTCTTAGCAACCGCTGTTTTTATGACACATACGTAGACGCTTTGGATATCCATGATCGGGGTATTTACTGACGTATTTGATGTTGCAGAACATAAACATTTTCAGCTTGTGTTACACACAGACCCTATTTAACTTGCGACGGAATCACACCACTCAAATGTCCTGAAGCTGTGTGTAATTTCAAAAGGTTGTAATCAATTCCAACACCAAGAAACCATGTTTTTAAACATAGCTTGGAGGATAGCTCTAAATCCTCTAAAGCCCCCAAAATAGCCTTCAAAAAAGACGTTTATACTGAATGTATGTATTTGATCATGCGAGTATGTATCAAAGGATTAAAGCGAGACGTATATAAAAATAAATAGATGTACGTTTTCCAATAAGCAGTCAGTCATTTTTTTATAGCATTAACTACATACAAGATTACAAATTGCTTCACAAAGCTTTGGCTATTTAAATATTATATATACAGTATATACTTACAAACATTTTTGCAGTTTTTTTTTACTTATTCAACTAGCAGGTGTCTACTTTTCAGACCTGTTGCATCGTATAGCTCTTAACATGCTAATTATTGTTAACACACTCTCAGACTGCAGAGTAATCAGCTCTCCTGTGAGAGCAAATCTGTAACGCCTGTGAACAGCACTTCCTGTTACAGACCTGCCGAAAAAGATCTGCTGTTTATCTCACTGATAGGCCAGACTCCAGGAAACAAAGTGTTGAGAACAACACACACACACACACACACACACACACACACACACACACAACACACACACACACACACACACACGCACGCACGCACGCACACACACACACACACACACACACACACACACACACACACACACACACACACACACACACACACATCACACACCACCCACACACACACACACACACCACACACCACACACACACACACACACACACACACACACACACACACACACACACTGAAAGCAGGGCATCAGTGTCTGTGGTTGGTCCAGGTACGGAAATACAAACTAAACAATATTTTGTAATATTGTTGTATAAAGAGAAAACACATTTGTTTAAATGATCTCAACCACTTTGCACTGAACCTAAGCATCAGCTAAACGAGTAACAGGTGGTGCAATATGGCTAGTGAGGTCAAAACAATGGCCGACTGATGGAGAGGGAAGTCGGAGGACTAAGGACTGAAGACTTTTCTTTTTGTCGCTGCTTTTAATTGAACTATTCATATCTTAAACTGCACTGTAACTTTTATCCATGTATTTTTTCTTTTAATGTTTATTTTATTAGCTTTTCTTTTTAATGACTGATTTTAAATGCCATTTTCTTAATGTCTTTCATTTTTTGTAAAGCACTTGAATTGCCTTGTGTTGAAAAGTGCTATATAAATAAACTTGCCTTGCCTAAGGAGAGGAAGTAAGGAGAGGAAGTAAGGAGAGGAAGTAAAGCGAGGACGAGGAAAAGTAGATCCTAAGTCTGTCTCTGAAGGTGGAAACAGCGTTGTGTGTTTTTCCCACACTGATGATAGAGCTATCTGTGTCGGCCCCAGTCATCCTGGCAGCACCCCCCCTCCATCACCTCCTTAACCCCCCGCCCCAGAACATCTAAGAAGTAGAACGTACAGGTATTTGTGTTAAAAATGTAAGAAGTAAAAGTAAAAAGTTGTCAGAAAAATAAGTAGTGGAGTAAAGAAAAAAAGAAAAATATACTTAAGAACAGTAACAAAGTATTTGTACTCCACTACTTCCCACCACCTCCTCCTCCTCAGCCCCTCATGGCTCACAGGCTGTCCTCAGGAGGAGCCAGCCAATAAAGATAAGCTTGACGGAGGAGCCAGCCAATAAAAGATAAGCCTCCGAGGAGCCAGCCAATAAAAGATAAGCCCCGGGGCCATGTCTGTGACTTCCTCACTGATCTTCCCTCGGCAGATAGAGGCTCCGCGCTGAGATGTCTGGCGTCTCGCTGGCATCCAGAAGCAAATCACATAGAAGCTTTCACAGGAAAACAGGACTGCGTTAGAAGCTGGGTTTGAAGACAAAGTCATGTCATAAATAAGCAATGTTTTACAACACAACCGACACGTTTCAGGTGATTTCACTTTCAGTTTCACCTCGCTGTCCATTAACACCTTGTTGACTTGCAGGTCGTATCCCTTCACTGAAAAAGCAGACATGTTGACTTTAATTAAATGTATGATGTCAACAAATTAAACATAATTGTATTAGGTTAGTTGAAAGCAAAAATATTAAATTGAACCTACTATTTTTTTTGTAACCCTGCTTTCAACTAACCTAATACAGTTATGTGTAATTTGTTGACATAATACATTTAATTAAAGTCAATTTTTCAGTTTTTTTAGTGATGAGGTTTCACTTTTGGGCTGAAGAGACACTAGAGGACTTCATTCGGTATATCATAGTAATAAATGAGGCTCATAGAATTGCAGACAAAACGCATATATTCATTCATTTATTTGTTCCACTCATGGTACCTCATTAATATAATATGTACACTTAGAGGAGCAGGGAGAAGAAACTCTCATACTGGACACTTACTCAGAATGAATTGGTCTTTCATCACAGCAGACAAACCTTTACAGTAACATAAAACAAATCAACAAAATGAATATGAAAACATGTTTAATAAATGTTGTCAGAAAATCCCCGTTTCATGATAGTTCGTGCCACGATGGGCTCACAGGAACTCAGACGCACGATTCAGTTTCAACTCAAAAAGGTCTTTTATTTATAAAAGATTAAAGCTACAAACTTAAGGCTACAAACAAAAATAACTAAATAGGAAAAACTTGGATAACAAACAAAAGATCACTAGATTAGACTATTGCTCAAAAACTCTCTAGGATTACGGACATGGACTCGACGTGGAGACAAGACGAACAGGCACAAGACAAGGGGAGACGAGGGCTATATATACACACACATTAGGTAATGGGGCACAGGTGGAAACAATCAGGCTGACAGGTGACACACAAGGGCAGGAAGTGAAGACACCTGAAACGAGTCATTTACCAAAATAAAACGGAAGGAACACAAGACATTAAACTAAAAGGATTTTAACGCTGAGACATTACAGTTTGTTCTTTTCCCTGAGGACAACTCAGTCTGCAAACTATAAAAAGGATGTCTTCTTTTTTTATTTCACATTATAATGCCAGTTATTTAGAAACAATAATGGTGTAAACTAAATACTGAAGGGTGAGGTAAACAGCGTTGTGAGGCGTAACTCAAGAGCTAATCGTCCATCAGTCTCAGGTTTTGACTTTTGAACCCTATTTTCAAAGTGTCCTCAAAAATCCAAAGCTAATTTCAAAGCAATTCAATAAATATTTCTCAAGATACGAGAATTTGGAAAATGGTCAAGGATAGAGCTG
>NW_022991519.1:0-52500 GCF_902827175.1 Gymnodraco acuticeps
TCATCAATAATTCTAACCATACTTATAATACATCTGAGAGTATTTCACAGATCTCTGGTACTTCCACTTTTACTTAAGTAATCACAACTTCTTCCACCACCTATTAACAACGGACCAGTTTTGACATACTAACATGAAGTAACTGCTTTCTAAGTATTGGTTCAAGCTGGACTGAAGCCTAGGAGTTAAGATGTTAATAGCAGTGCCAACACAATCATAATTCTGGGTGATTTATTTGAACAGACGTTAGCTAACTTAGACATGTTCTAACTTCTCTCATTAGATACTTAACCTTCTAGTTAGAAAAGTACTGTACACACGTTTATAATACCAGTGTTAGCTTGGCATGTGTACTTATAAATGTCACGGAAAGTTTAAGCTACATTTCCTACCAAGTGTTGCCACTAGCTTTCGTTTCTCCACCTGCTATCGAGCTTTCTCATTGCGTTAGCTAGAACACGCTAACCTCGCTAGCTCCAGATGCGGCTAACAGATATTAGCTTCCACGACCGCCAGTTAGCTCATATAAACATGACAAAGATATATAAAACAAAGGGTGGACTGTACTTGTGTTTTCCTCTGAATTATATCCCGCTATTGGGTGTATAAGGGAGTTGTTTACCTTCAGATTCAAGGAGAAATAGCTAATGTGAGAACAGCATCACACACAGCGTGAGGCAGAAAAAACACTTCCGGTCACAACTTTGGATTCTTCTTCGTGTACATTCTCTGCCTGATTGCCCTGCTGCCATCTACAGGAATTATAGAGAAATTACTCAAAGCGATTAATTAAGCGAAATACTTTTGTAAGGACCATAGGTAAGGACCCAACGTCACATGAACTTTAAATGTTCTGGAAAGTTCCTTATTCAGCTTGAGCCTTCATTTATCTCATGAAGTCCCTAGGTGACACACCCTGAACAGTCTGCTGGGTCTGGGCCAGGTCATTTGATTTTGTGTTCCCATGACAACATGTCCAAGATGTCCAGTGCCAGACTAACGACAGAACATACGACAGAACGAGCTACATTTCAAAAGCTTTTTGTTGTTGTTGCTAAAGGTACAATTCAAGCCATTTAAGAATTAAAATGCTTACATAAAATGTCCTTTATTACATTTAACCTGTTGTGGAAACATTTCTAGATCAAATTGATATGAAACAAATGAGACAAACATCGCTGTGACACTGATGTGACATCGGGACTTAGGGACAACCCTAAACTTTCACAGTGAACCCAAACACAATTATAAATATGATTATGATCTGCTCAGTTAATTTAGCTGATTCAATTATATTGAGTTAATGTTCTTATTCTTCCATTCAAAGAATGTTCAAACTAATTTAAACCAAAACATCTCCTATTAATGAAAGTTATAAATAAGAGTATTTTACCATAACGCCCAATGTGACATATAGTCACATTTTCAGATACTTTCGACAACTGAGGGGGGGGTGTTCTTGTCAAAAAATGTGTGTTCTAGGGTGGGTCTATTTAGTCTATAAATGATGTTCCCCGTTAGCGCTTAATTTTTCCCCAAAAGTAGAAAAGGGGTCCGGAGAAGGACCCATTTTGAAGGAGATCAAAAAAATATAAAAACATATTAAATGTTACGGAAGAGGATTCTTACTTTTTCCTGAGAATTCAGATTTTTTTCTCATAATTCTGACTTTAATCTCAGAACCAAAAAACATGTTTCTCTTCACATCCCCAAAAAAATGTTTTTATGTGGCCCTAATCCTGTTCGGTAATAAATGTAAAAACAATTAAAACATAAGAAATTGTTCCAATTGCCAAAATCTATATTTAATGTGACTAAGGGAAAAGTCAGACCAATTGTTTCTTATTGTTCTTCAGTCTTGAAATCCTGCCAGACAATTAAAAGTCACAATTTGTAATTTATTAGTCAAAGTGCACATGCATACATTTCTTTGATATCCAACGTGATAGACATTGTTGTTTATTTATCATTTGTTTAATACATGGGGGCGCATTAGACTAAATGTTTTCCTTTAAATATAATACAAATATAGAATATATATATATATATCTTTATATAAAACCTGTGGTACCCCTGAGTGTGGTTGTGTTATCAGAGACAGTTATCATCCCACATGCGATAAGACTGTTAAACACCTGAGCTTGGCTATCTTCATTTGATTGTTGTTATTTTATATAGTATATTTTTGTAAATTGTACTGCTAATTGAACCTGTGATCGAAGTGTTTCATACATTACATAATTACAACGGAGTGTATGTGTTATGACAATAAACCATGAATCTTGAATTTTTAGCATGTTGATTTGTTAGCTATTAAATCAGGACAGGTCCATACCATCCATCCATCCCATCTTCTCTCCCCGCTTATACCGTGGTTCGGGTCGTCGGGGGTAGGCAGTTCCAGCAGAGAGCCCCAAACTTTCCTTTCCCTGGCCACATCAACCAGCTCTGACTGGGGGGATCCCAAGGCGCTCCCAGGCCAGCGAAGAGATATAATCCCTCCACCTGGTCCTAGGTCTACCCCTTGGTCTCTTCCCAGCTGGACGTTCCTGGAACACCGGAGTCACCCAGGTGGCATCCTAAACTAGGTGCCCGAACCACCTCAACTGACCTCCTTTCGACGCGAAGGAGGAGCGGTTCAACTCCGAGTCCCTCCCAGGGTGACTGAACTTCTCACCTTATCCCTAAGGGAGACGCCAGCCACCCTGCGGAGAGAAAACCCATCTCGGCCGCTTGTATCCGTGATCTCGTTTCTTTCGGTCATGACCCATCCTTCATGACCATAGGTGAGGATGAAAATGGCCCGGTAGACAGAGAGCTTTGCCTTCTGGCTCAGCTCCCTTTTTCCGTCATAACGGTGCGGTAAAGCGACTGCAGTACCACTCCCCGCCTGCTCCGGCCCATCTCACGCTTCATTGTTCCCTCACTCGAGAACAAGACCCAGAGATACTAGAAACTCCTTCACTTGGGGTAAGGACTCATTCCCTACTTGGAGTGGACAGTCCATCGGTTTCCTGCTTGAGAACCATGGCCTCAGAGGTGCTGATCCTCATCCCAGCCCTTCACACTCGGTTTGCGCAACCGATATCCAGTGAGTGCTGAAGGTCGCAGACCGATGAAGCCATTAGAACCACATCATCTGCAAAAAGCAGTGGTGCAATCCTTAGTCCACCGAACTGCAGACCCCCTCCCCCACGACTACGCCTCGAAATCCGATCCATGTATATTACAAACAGGATTGGTGACAAAGCGCAGCCCTGGCGGAGGCCAACCCTCACCGGAAATGGGTCCGACTTACTGCCGAGGACCCGGACACAGCTCTCGCTTTGGGAGTAGAGATTGGATGGCTCTGAGTAGAGACCCCCTCACCCCATACTCCCACAGTAACTCCCTGAGAACTCGGTCATACGCCTTCTCCAAGTCTACACAACACATGTAGACCGGATAAGCGTACTCCCAGGCCCCCTCCAGAATCCTTACGAGAGTAAAAAGCTGATCCGTCGTTCCACGGCCAGGACAGGTATCCATTCAAATGTTACATCAAATCATTTCATATCAGGGCTCACACTTAGAATCTTTGTACACAAATGCTTCATTTCCAGCATGGTAGTGCCCACCTTGAAAACTAAGGAAAGCCATGGGCAGTAGCTCGTCGGTCAAAGCTATATATTGTAACACTATGAACAAATCTTCAGGCAGGAATGAAAGAAGAAGCATTTTCTTTAAAGGGTTGCAACATAACCTTTATTTGTTTTGTAGAGTATTTCCACTGAACAACTTTAAATTCAATATATTTTCCTTTACATTTTTTTAATATTGTTGCCGTTTCTTGTATGTTCTGTTTGTGTGTCATGTTCAGTTGAAGTGTACACGTTTCTCGTCACTCATTCATACCGTCGGTAAAGGTCAAGTCAAGTCACAGTTCTTTTTTAAAGATGGGTCATTTTGAGCAAAACGGAAAATCATAAACAAGAATAGAGTAAATAAATACATGTAAAAGAAATGAGGACCAGAGCAGCGGACTGGTCAGTGATGGCATATGAAAAGGGTATTTTTTACAAACATGTAGCATTGTAAACATTTGAAGCAACATTACTTGACCAAGCCGAGCGTGGCTTTAGATTTTGATAAAGACATGAACAGCTTCTAGGACGGAAGACAAGTCAGATTTGAGATATTTAGTGATGTCTGTTCATTCCCTTAAGATAACAAGGGTCCTGATCATGCAGCCTGACTAGGACAAACCTTTCAACACAATTATCCAAAATATAGCCCAGAAAATCCTGAGCAGAAAAGGCTTGGCTCCTCACCTCCTATTTTATATATTTGTTTACTTCCTGTGACATGTTCCAACGAGGCTTTTTCTCCACTTCTCAGAAGTGATTAGAATTGCATCTGAATCCCTGTCAATGTATCAGAACATACATATAGTTTTAACTTATAATACTTTTTAATGTAAATCACTATTTCTGAATCCCAGATGTTATGTTAGAAAAAAAAAAAGTCAAGTAGATGCCTGTTAGCTCTCGCCTCTGAGAGCAAGGGGGGGTCTTTGCCTCTCTGGGGGGGGGGGGGGGGGGGAGATTTAGGACAATATTTATTGCAGTCTTCAGGATCATTTTGCAGATTTCTCTCACTCCCTCTAACAGAACTTGAACTTAAGAGACAACTGAGACGAGAGGGACTGAGCTATCGCAGCTTCTACTGAAACGAAGCCAATTACATCAATTGAATTTTGAAAACAAGAAGTAGATCAATTCAACCAGCCTTCAGGATGACAACACTTTGGGTAAACTATGACAAAAACCACGTCAGTACCTGCATTTGTCTGCTATGATAGTCGCTTACGTTTCCACAACTTGCATCGCGTGCCGCGTCTAAGTACATTTCTATCAGCGCAGTTTCTCTACACACAGAGGGGCCCGCAATATCTTTGATCATTTCATATTTTTACACCTCATGAAATCAATGCTTTGATTCCAAATATCGCAGCTTAGCTTTGCACAGTGATGCCATGGGGGGGGGGGGGGGGTCATCACACCAAAGGACAAGTAGCTGGAAAGCCCCGTTTTTATGCAATTAAATTAGTAACCCCTCCCCTTTTCCAGATAATTACACTGCCTTAATTCAATTCCTTTGTTTTTAGGCGCCCACGGTAACGCATGCCACTTTCCAAAGAAAAGCACGACAAATAATGTAACTTTAAAGATAAGGAAAATAGAGCAGCAATGTTCTGCACAAAACGTGTGCACATTCAAGTAAATAAAAGATAGAAGAACAAATCTCTAAGTCAAAGACAGACACACGAGAACCTCCAGTCTTTGTTGGTCGGATTGGCACTTTTGTGAATAGGAGTGCATTTTGGGTTAGGGTTAGAAATATAAATGTTTTCCTGGTTGATGCACTTTTTGTTTTTTCTGTATATATAGAGATTTTTTTTAACATTGCAATTCTGGCGTTATTTTGTAGGCCAAGACTTCAGTTATAAATACTGCTCTACACATCTGTCATGTAGAGGAAAGTTCTTGATGCTCAATTATTCATGATTTCAACTCTTATGTCTGCTGGGCGCACGCGTGATCTGTGGATTGCATCGACCTCACTAACCCTAGCTTAGAATAGCCAGATGTAGCAGTATGATATTCTGCACTCTATGCAATAACCAAATAGGAAAAGTAGCCGATTATCCCCCACAAATTGCAACCATATAACAGAAAATTGGTAGAAAAGAACGATTTTTGAGGAGCGTGTATCCCAAACTTGTTAGAGACGATATCCAATAGTTAAATCTGTTATATTTGAGTTTGTAATTCTGTTTTTTAGCTGCATGATTTGATGCGAAGGCGGGTCAGTAATCCACAGAGCAGACGCAGTCAGAGTCAATCTGTTCCTCACACAGTGCCGTCAGTCAACATCACACAACATCAGTTCTGCTCCATCCATAAAGCCTTAAACGCTGACCTGGGATCAGCCTCTGTCGCGAGCAGAGCTGATCCCAGGTCAGCGTTTACAGTTGGCTAGTTTAAACCATCGTAAGTCACGTGGCTAGAAACAACCAAAAAGTTTCCATGAGACCTCTGTGCGCACCGAATCGCCTTTCAAATTCGGGACAAATCTCTAAAACAGAAAATTAAAAAGTAAATACGGAAAAAGCCAAAACGGCAATTTTCAGCAAAACGTTCTCATGAAATAACTTTTATTTTTTTTACTCCAAAGACTATGGAAACTTTTTTTGCTGTTCGCCACTCATCTGTAAGAGGTGTGTGTACAGTGTCTGCTGGTGTTGTATGCAAGTGTGCGCAAATATATATTTATATATAATGCAAATACATCTTAATTCAAATATATACTCATACTCGAATTTGTGATTAGGCTCGTCACTCGTCTGACATGTATCCCTAGCCAAACCCGGGTTAGTTTTTAGACCCACGCGGGGACACAGACTTTCCTTCATAGGCAGAGGAAAGGCTGTTTACATCACTATCACAACGGACCCATGCTAAATCATCACCAGCTGGAATTCCCACTCCTCCAAGATATAGTGATAAAGAATGCCATAGGTTATATATAGCACTATACAAAACACCACCACCGTCACTACACTTTAAACACCACCAAACCGGTTAGTCGTGGCCGTTTTTTTTTTTTTTACATTTCTTCACACTGTTCTCGGTCTCTCTGTGCCAACTGTGTGTGTGTGTGTTTGGCCAGGGATACTCAGTGACTGTACGCAGGGTAATATAACACCATGCAACAACCCCACCACGTACAGCTGGGGAGGGGGTGGCACAGCGCCTCGTTCACTAGCAGCATCTTGTTCACTTCGATGAAATCAGAAACTATAAATGTGGTATTTCACCCTTTAAACTTCTTTAATTTGTTGAAGTATATAAAAATATGAATGCTTTTGCTGCTGTGTGAAGGCACCGTGTCCCCCTTTAACCCCAGCTGTGCTTTGTTTAATGGTTAGATCACTTCATAATTCATATTGTTATTAATAACACAGCACACGACGAACATTGGATCTCTAACTATACCTCCCCTCTTTTCCAATATCTCATCCCAAACCCTTCCTACGTTCTGATACATCTTTACACTCATTACCAACCCGTCCTGAAATGTATCCCGCTAAAGAAAATGTTAATAGAAGGGGGAGAAAATGTTAAATGAAGGGAAAAATCAATCACACTTCTAGCTTAGGAGTGCAGAGATCAGCCCTAAGCCTAAATAAAGAAATCACAAGCACTAAAAAAGGTTAAGATAAATAAGTGTCGGGGGGGGAATGACAAAAAAAAAAGGATCATATATCTGTCGTTTCTCTCTTTTCAATAAGGTCGGACTGACATCAAGAGCTAGGCGTATTTCACCTCATGCACCCCCCCCGTCTGTGGACTTTGCCTGGGGCTGCATGGGTAATCCTGAAAATAGGAATGTCCCGTTGGGGAAAGAAATGAGTTTATATGAACCGACAAACCAGCGCTACTACAGATGAGAGCGTTAGCATGACAGCTACATGTCTGTGTGTGCGTTTGAAGCCGGGACAGACTCACACTGCAGGGCGATCACTTCCTCAGTGACGCAGTTTATGTGGCTCTCTCCCATTGGCCAGATATCACTGCAGGAAGTCAGTCCACTGCTTTGTAGAAAGAAGGGGGGGGGGGGGGTTGTCTGGAGAGCGGGACAGTTTTCCTCCAAGAGGTGCGTGTGTTTTTTTGTGTTAACGGTAGGGGGTCGATGTGGGTTGACTCCGGCTTCTCCATGAGATAAGGAGGTACAGAGGGGGGGTGAAAGGTGTATTTTAGAGGAGAGAGGAGGGGACTTATAGCTGGAAGCCCTCCATAGGGGCCTCCTGCGGGGGGAAGAGGAACTGCTGGTTGGCTGCGTCCACCTGCGGGGCGAGGCTGTTGTCCTCGTCCTCCGTGCCGAAGTAATGCTCGATGAGATCGAAGGCCTTCTGGTAGATCTCCTGGTTGTCGTGGCTCTGGAGGAACTCGATTTTGTCAAGACCTGGAAGTGAAATAAGTGTTTAGATCAATATATGTAATTACGTATCTTTAAACTACCCAAAGCAGAAGTGACGTCAGCGGCTTCATTTGCGTAATCTTCCCTCAGGGACTTATTCCGGGGTGCTTTGGGTTTACTGGCAGGCCACAAACCACTTCACGGAGTATACTGCCGCCCGAAGTCCCCGGCCGGAAGTCCCTGGAGTTGGGGACTGGCTTCAGTAGAAGCTGCTGGGAGTCCCAGCAGCTTCTACTGAAGCCTTCCGAGTAAATCGCCAGAACGCCGACACCTCCTCATCACTCCAACGCTCCCATGTTTTTTTTTGTGTTGCCATAAGTTAGTCTCTCTGCGTTTGTGCGCTGGGCTAATGCTAATGCCAGAAAATACAATGGCGGCTTCACAAAACTTTTCAGAGTTTTTACGGGGCAATTGCAATTGGCCCAGCCAATACAAATTGGTACTTGTTCTCCCCAGGATAGTCCCACCTCTCTAGCAGGCAGTAAACATGGGGGTAAAAGTTCTAGGAACTAAGTTCTCTTTTTGGTGTGAACGCAAAATTCCAGGCACTATCGGAACAAAACGGGAATAGTACAGGTAAAAGTACTCCGGTGTGAACGCGCCTATTGGTACCAAAACTCTGGTATGATTACAGTTAAAAACAAAGCCACCCTTCTCTCTAACGACATCATCACTACACGTTTGTCTCTGGTAATGTTTCATGCTCCTAATGTTGTTGTGTGGACACGCTGCAGTACCATATGCTTCTTCGATGAGGCTGCAGTAGGGGTTGACCCCGCTGCCGCTGTTCTCCTGCTTGGCTTCCTGCTCTCCCAGCCTCAGGATGTTCTCCAGCCCGTTCAGAGCCACCTGAACGATCTTAGAGTCCATCACCGTCAGCAGGTCACACAGCGGCTTAATGCAGCCCAGGTTCACCAGGTATCTGCAAACACACACCATTACATTTAATGACAATGCTACAGATGGGGATGTTCAAAGATAAACAGAAAGCCTGAGGTCGAGCACCACCCGACTAAAGAACTGTTTTTTCCACCAGGCTGTCAGGAGGCTGAACTCTCTCCCCTCCCACCCCCACACACTCAAATCCAAACCCTTTTTACTCTGCTATGGACAATATTGCAATAATGCACATTCGATGGACAATCTGCACTAATGTGCATTCTCAAAATATTGAAGTGACTGTTATTTTGTATATATTAGGGATGGGAATTTAAAAGCAAATGTATATACGAATATTCGACCCCCCAAAAAACGGTTAACCGAAATATCCTATAAAAAAATAAATTAAATAAAAATATTCACATTTTTTTTCAGAATTGTTTTTTTACCCAATTTTTTTTCAATAATTTTTCAGAAATACATACATGTTCAAATAAGTGTAGGAACCAAGTCGAATTTGTCAAATGTATTGAACTGGTGATCACAGTTTGACAGCTATAGGCCTACAGCTTTCATGTGCGAGGCGATTCACAATCAGGCCAGCTGTAGAGAAGACCCTCTCAGCTGGAACGGAGGTTGCGGGTAGAGCAAGGTATAGCATGTATAAGTTTAATTTGGCATCGTTTGACCTCTACACCGCACTCACTAACCTGGTCGAAATATCTCCACACATTACTCCTTTTTGACGCCATGTCTGTTGTGTAGGACTCTTCTTAGAGTGTAAATAATTACCGGACTATGACTGGTAAAATATGTTGAATACCGGCAAAACTAAATCTCTCCAGTCCAAATGTCTATGTACTTTGCCGCTACACACGGTTGCCAAGCAGCGCTTATTGTTGTTTAGGCTGGCCACTCATGTGTCGCGAGTGTTGACAGGGGGCGGGGGAGCACGCTCATGAACTGTTAGCGCCGGAACCTCGCAACGGCTGCGGAGCTCATTTGCGCCAAAGATGAGGTTTGAGTCTGCGTGATCTGCGTGTAGGGAGGGGCAGCAGCCATATCATTGGCTAGAACTAGCTAGATCTGATGGATTTGGACATAAAACACGAGTGAAGTATAACCGGACACGAGAGAGAGAGATCAGCACCTGCAGCTCTGCCCGCTGTGAGGGACCGGTGAGCGGAGCAAAACACACCTTTAGACGTCAACTAACACATTTAGCTATGGCACTGTCATATTCAATTTGATAATATGTAATCAACTTAGGCATCACTCCCAAAAAAAATAATGTTTTAATTAAAAATGTTGAATTATTTTAAAAATTAATAAAAATATTCATAACTCATATTCGAATACATGAATAATTTCGAATATTCGATTAATCGTTCCCATCCGTAGTATATATATATATTGATTTTTATGTTTTTATTTAGGTCTTAATGGAAGATTGACAACAAAATTGACTTTGAAAAAAATGGTTTCTCTTAAAGCGTGACTTAATATCTTTAAGCGGTTTTTTCAGTAAGTCTTTTATCTAAAAGATAAAGATTTGTATTTCCTTTTAGTTGAAACTGAACAAACAGTCAGGCAATATCGCCTACATCGTGTCATTAGAGGGGATGATGTAATATATATTGCCTCTAAGTCTGACCTGATCTGTTCTGGTGTTCCTCCGGACGTTGCGTTGGTGATGGCCCAGGCCGCCTCTTTCCTGGTTCTGAATTCAGCTTTCTGTAGGATGTCGATCAGCACTGGGAAGATGTTGGCATCAATGACCGTCTGTAGGGCAGGAGAAGTTTTAAAATCAGGAACACATCTCCAAAAAGCAGCTTCAGCATTGCTCAAACATTGATGTCATCATTACTAAATAGTATAACAACCACAGCAAACATGGTTGAGGGGGAAAGGGTCAGATACTGAGGTTGGTAAGAGTGTGTGTGTGTGTGTGTGTGTGTGTCACCTGTATTTGTGCTCGGTTTCCTGCGGTGATGTTTGAGATGGTCCAGCAGGCCTCTTTGCGGATGGACTCCTTAGCGCTGCTGAGGAGGTGCAGCAGACAGGGCAGGGCGGAGCAGTTCAACACCACCTGTAACAGAGAGGGGTTGAAACTTGTTTATAAAAAGGTTTACAATTAAGTATAAAAACCAAATGAAAATGAATACAGATATCTAAAAAGGGAAAACTAAACACATGATCACATCAAGCCCCCAGGAAGTGCGCCGGACTCTGAGGAAAATATTAGTTGTGGCCAAACGGCGGTACTACACTTCCGTATCAGTCGCTGGGCCCGGAAATACTTTTTCCCCCATTGACTAACATTGGGAAAGAGACGTTTGTAAATCGTTGGATACTTTTTTTTAAACTACCCAATATTAATGTGTATAGCCCTTATTAAAAACATTCGGTCCTCAAGTTGTAAAATGTGCTAATTACGTTATTCTGGGAGTTATTTTCCTCGGCATTATGAACACGGATCTGAGAGTGGGAGCTCCGGGGGCGGGGCTTAGGGGCAACTCGACTGCGCATGCTCTATGAGCGCACATACGGGTGCTTCTGCTCTGACAGCCAGGCATGCTGGGTAATCTGTGACGTTTCGCTCTCAAAAGTTGGGCCATGTTGCCTTCATGCGCCAATGAGCAGCTCTCATAGGAAAGAACGAGACCCCGCCCCCCAGGCTGTATCCAGTTCTTATTATACATCCATGGATCACTTGGCTCGGTTGCTTGCCGATTTACTGACTGACATTCTAGCTGTTTTTGTCAGGGAATTGAACCGCTATTCAGGGAAAAGGGTCTCCCACATAATTTTGGGGGCAAGTTATCTGAGTGGGAAGACTATCTGGCAAGAGAAAATACACTATAATCTACTTTGAATTAAATAGAATATAAAAATGTATGATATAAATAATCTGATTTTGATCAATTTGACCATGAAGTTACCACCAGGTTTTTTTTGTTTTGTTTTAAAATGGTGCTTCAATTCCACAGATTTGTCCCACATGATGACATTTCAAAATCTGAAAGTAATAGTCTCATCACTCTCACGTCTTGTTATATATTCACAAACACCAAGAATGAGAATTATGTACAGAACCATAAACTCTCACCTGTGTTTGGATGTCGTCTCCAGTGACGATGTTTCCTACAGCTCTCAAAGCAGGCGAGGCCACCTTGTAGTCCGTGTGCCTGCAGAAACAAATTGTAAGTATTTACGGGTCAGATTTACGGTGAGAAAGGCAACAGAGAGTGGAGCTGGACTCACATGAGCAGCTCTACAAGACGCCTGCAGACTCCGGAGTCGATGACGGCTTGGATCTTGTCGTTGGGGCCGTCTGAGAGGTAGGACAGGGCCCAACAGGCGTCTGCCAGCAAGTCTGGGTCGCTGCTAAATAAAAGCCTGGACAGCACGGGCAGACAGGGTGACACCTAGACAGCAAAGACATAATGAGTATGCATGATGAAAAACATCACTTTAAATATCACACACGATCGACAAGTCAACCTTCTCAGAGCAGCTTAGCTACGTCATGTTGGTTGACACACATTTAAGAGACGGATCACGTTTTGTTCAGCCGGATAATCTCCACGTGTCTACCCTACTTTTATAATTTTTGAATCATAAATCTAGTCGCAAGAAGCAAAATGCTAACGTATGCTATAAACGAACTACAGCAGCTTCAACGTCACGCCGACTTAAGATCCATATTCAAACACAGATTCTAAATTGTAGCTACTTGCATTCAAGCAGAACAGGGCAACCAAACTTAGAGGAGTGTTACGTGTTCGGCGTAATGGCGTACAACGGCCTCGACAACTTCTGTAGTCCTATTCAGCCACTTGTTAACAACCATCGTTTTTCAGACACGTCAACTCTTCAGAAATCACCAGTGGGGTCACTGCTGATGGTTTAATGTTGCTGAACAAAACGTGATCCATCTCTTCAATGTTTCTCAACCACAGACCTTATTTCAGATATTTTCCAAACTCCTATCTCATTCCTTTTTTGTCGAAGGAACCGGAAGTGGTCAAATGTTAACTTACTTCCGGGTTTTAGGACGCGTCACTGTGGCGCTCTATAGGAGTCAATATTAGCCATGACTTCTATCCTAGAAATGCCGCTTATGTAGACCATTTAAACAAGAGTGTACTTTATTGAATTACACTTTCATAAGACGACCATGTCTGTAAATAAATAGTATAAATTTACAAAACTTTTCTAGCACTGCGTCATTCGATCTCCAGGGTAAATATTACAGCGACTACTTGGTAGAGCTGAGAGTCGTTCATGATGTTATCCATCTTATTTCAGTAGTAGATGTTTTGCATGGATTGAACTGAACAGCATAGAGAGGCGAAGTCCCTCCCTTTCCGGGGAGCTCCATGGGACCTTGTTTCTGAAAAAGTATGTATTGAAGTCGATGGGGAGAGAAAGATTATCTTTCGATCCCGTTTGAATTGTGCCACGAATTCCACAAATGATGTTTGTCAATTTAAAAGATAATTTTGCAAGTCAAACAAATTAAAATGTGTCGTAAAACTGTGAAGTAACACTTTTTTTACTGCTCAATGAACCGCTCAATGAACTACATCTCCCGTCTCGCACCACACACCCAGACGGCCGTCACGTTGAAACATCTCACTTCTTTCTTTCAGAATGAGGCGGAAAGTATTAAAAGAGGTGAAAATCACTCCAAGTCTGGGCACGTTGAGAGCTGTGCATACACACAAGGGGAGTTAGTCGGTTCCTAAGAGCCAGCATGCGGGACCGGGACTCTGGGATTTGTAGTCTTTCTAGTTGCGTATTTTTCATAGTCTTATATTTTAACTGTTTTACGACAAACTGTGACTTTTTTGACATGGAAATTATTTTTAAGATGGACAAACATCATATGTGTAATTCGTGGCACAATTCAAACGGGATCGAAAGATACGTTTTCTCTCTCCATTGACTTCAATACATCATTTTTCAGAAATAAGGTCCCATGGGTCGGAAGTAGATGGGCGTGACTTCGTCTCTCTATTTACCGATATGCTTGCTGTGGCTTCCACGTGTTTATAAAGCAACATGTTGAAAATCCATGATCTAAAATGATCAGAGTTTTTGTTGTTTGGCACCTTTTCAAACGCAGGTGGAGGGTTTTTTCCTCTACACAGATTAGACAGAGCCCACACTGCGTTCCTAGTCATGGTCAATCTAGTGGATTTGGTCAGAAGCCTGAAATGACAAAGGAGAGCAAAACTCATGAGGATCAGAAATATGCAAAACACAGGTAGGAAACTCAGGCGCTGAAACAAAGAGGATGGACTTACATTAATAATGGTGGAAGAATGTCGCAGTTCAGCACGTAGTCTCTGCACACCGCACTGTCCCCTGCAATATTACCCAAGGCCCAAACAGCCTGCAGGAAGAAATAACATTAGGTATAAGAGAATAGAACAAACAAGCCAAGATGGACATGACACATCATACACACTGTGGGTTACCTGTTCTTGGACATCTTCAAAGTCTGAGTTCAGTAGTTCGATGAAGATTGGCACCGCTCCGGCCGCAATCACAGTCTTCGTCTGCATGGATGTGCCGGATGCTATGTTGGTCAGTGCCCACGCTGCCTCAAACTGCAGGGCAAACAATGATGCAGGAAAATCAGATGACATTTCAAATATATTTTACCACGAAGCCTGAACAGAGAAAAACATGTTAGGTCAACAAACGATAAATTCTATTCCGACCCATGGGACCTTATTTCGGAAAAATTATGTATTGAAGTCGATGGAGAGAGAAAACCTATCTTTCGATCCCGTTTGAATTGTGCCACGAATTACACACATGATGTTTGTCCATCTTAAAAAATAATTTCCAAGTCAAAAAAGTCACAGTTTGTCGTAAAACTGTTGAAATATAAGACTATGAAAAATACGCAACTAGAAAGACTACAAATCCCAGAGTCCCGGTCCCGCATGCTGGCTCTCACGGAACCGACTAACTCCCCTTGTGTGTATGCACAGCTCTCAACGTGCCCAGACTTGGAGTGATTTTCACCTCGTTTAATACTTTCCACCTCATTCTGAGAGAAAGAAGTGAGATGTTTCAACGTGACGGCCGTCTTAGTGTTGGTGCGAGACGGGAGATGTAGTTCATTGAGCGCTTTCACACAAAAAAAAGTGTTACTTCACAGTTTTACGACACATTTGAATTTGTTTGACTTGCAAATGTATCTTTTAAATTGACAAACATCGTATGTGTAATTCGTGGCACAATTCAAACGGGATCAAAAGATAATCTTTCTCTCGCCATTGACTTCAACACATACTTTTTCAGAAATAAGGCCATGGAGGCCTCCGGAAAGGGAGGGACTTCGCCTCTCTATAGTAACTCAATGAGAGTAATGTCAAATGACAGTACAATTGGTCAATCATATCTTCCCTCTAAATGGGTGGGTTTTATTATCGCGGACTTTATGACAAGTTCTGACCGCTGTGAAACTTTTCTTGTTTCCATAGCAACAACAACTTCGCCCCTCTATAGCCTAACGGTGCGAGTACAAACTGACCTGGAGTGTGCAGTTGGTGCTCATCTTCAAGAACTCCACAAATCTATCCACTACTCGAGCTGTGTTTATAACTTCATCAATTGGAGGGTTGGGCTCTGAAACAAGGGAGGTAAAGAAAATGTAAGTCATCTTGTTTGGTTCATTGTGACCTCCTGACTGCCAGCACAGTTGTGTAGATTCACTGTTAACCCTTCGATGCCCGAGTGACTGGACCCTACACTCTTCCATAAGTGGGTCAAAAAGGACCCGTATTAGAATAATATGTGTTTTTATGCCATTTTTGTCATTTTGTTTAAGAAAAATCACTTGTATAATATTTAGTATTATATTTTGGTTCACACTAGAAATATTTTATAATAAATTTTTCACTATTTATAATTTTAGACATTTTTTTTACATTTTGAAAAAAAACGTTTTGAACATATTGATGCAAAGATCTCCGCTATTCTGAGACCCTCACAGTATCCCCGTCCCTTTTCAAAACTCATCTCTTCTTGTCTACTCATAGCCCACCCTCCATCAATCCATGCCGGTTGATCAAGTTTGATAGTCCTATACCCCCCACCCTAACCTTCCCTTAGATTGTAAAGCGATTTTGAGTCCTTGAAAAGCCCTAAACAAATATAATGTATTATTATTATACTGCCAGGTTACAGATCTTGCTGTGTAAAATAATCTTCCTGAGAGGTGTCACTGGTGATGTCGTCTGTGTGTCCTACAGTGAATGTATTCCTGACAGCAACAGGTGATAATAATCAAAGGTTCCCAGAAGATCCCATGGAAAATGCATGCCGGTAATTGTTGACCCACTTATGGAAGCTTTGGGTAGAAATACAAAAACTACATTTTCTTAAAATGCAAATTTAAAATGTGAATGGCATGATATCCAAAACATGTTTTTTGAGGAATAGCTGGAATATGAAATGATAACCATTTTTAATTACAAAGATACTTCAAGAAAACCACCTCACCGGGTCCAAAAAGACCCACTTCATCTAAGCACACAATAAATACCTTTGGAAAGTAGTTTTCTGAACTTTTGTGTTGTGGCGAGCTGAAGCTCTGGGTCCTCCGAGAAAAGCATCTCAACCATTTCCTTTGTAATGACACCTTCCTGCAACAACACATAGACAAGCATTTTCAAAACTTGATCCACTGACTCTTCTCAACCGGCAAGAAAAACTAGACCACACAATCAAAACAATGTTCCTGTGTGAGCTTCTCTTTATCGATTTTGTGTGAAAGGTATTAGGAGAAATAGACACTCACTGTAACTGGAGAGCTGAGGTATGAGTCCACTAGAGGATTCTCAAACATGGCTTCCTCTTCATTGAGAACGTCCACATTCCTCCTCTTGAAAAGCTGTGAATATAAGATAGTTGGAGACCACAAGACACAGTTAAGCCAGACCATGTTGAGTGTGCATAAATGAAATCCTGCAATAATGTCAAACGGAGAGATAAAGGGTCTCATGAGTGGGATTGATAGGTTTGGTGTAGGTATAAGACGATGTGAAAATATCACAACTATCCACTCAATTAGGGTATTTATCACACCCCAAAATGACATCCTGTTTCATCCCATCCCAGTTTGGTTTAATACCTGTTGTTCTCGTTTCTGTTTCCTGAGTTGGATGCCCTCCTCCTCTCTTCTGCGCCTCATCTCCTCCGGGTTCAGTGCTTTGTTCTTGTAGCGGTTCATCCTGTAGTTGTTGTCTTTGGCCGGACTGGCTGACGGCTCTGAATGGACACAGAAAAAGGTAGAAATCAAGATTAATAAACACAATGTTTTCTTCAAGTTGATCTTAACATGTTTATCATGTGTAGAGAACAGTAAGTGAACCGAGCGCTAGACTTTTTCACTGCCCGGACAGGATCGTAACTTTTCCGTAAAAATCCATTATGGCCTGTACACAACTCTGCCTTGGGGGGGGGGGGTGCAAACTCGCTAGCGCCGTGCTATGCATGCCCACTGCACCTCGCGGGAGCGCATGCAGCGTAAAGTACTCACAGACACTTCAATGACCTGTTCGGCAAAGTTAGGTTTGGAAACGATATCCTTTCCTTTCGGGAGGGCATGCATAATAACACGGCATAACACCGGAGCCCCGCTGCGGGGAAACTTTGACGCTGTTCTGAGTTTGTTCTAATCTGTCAAAATGACGGACGGCTTTCAGATTTTTCCGTCATTGTTAAAGACGGAAAATATTCGGTTAACGCGACCTCTGGAACAGAGTATGTTTCATCACTAAGAATAGGTCCAGATAATGACACAGCATGTACACCGGTCTATTTATAAAAGCTTGCATAAATTCACTCGTTGAAAATGGACTACACATCCCAAAAACGCACACACACACAGCAATGCTATTCAGTCAGCTGGCAGGCAGAACAAACGTCTTTATGCAATAGAGTTAAATCGCAGAGTTAGCGTAACGTGGTGCCCACACACAGGACAAACTGCCCATTCTCAGCATTTGTGCAGTCATGCCACCAGAAAAGGGCACTGTGCAGATCCCTGAGTCACCTGGGGCTACAGGGGAGAGAGAAGCAGGGACAACTTTGAAACCTGCCACCAACACACGGTGGTGCCAACTTTCTGAGCCAAAAGCCCCCCCATTGTAACAACAGGAGTTTACAAGGGTAAATATTAGAACAAGTGGCTCAAATTGAGGTCATGTTTTGGTTTGAGGCTATTAGCAGCCTGATTTAAAGCTTATGCATGTGTGTAATGGGCCCAGATGGTAAAGCCACAGGCGTGGACCACACGCGAGTACAGGTTGTGGCTGGATGCTCTAAGTTCTGTACCGTGTTGGTTGTACTAGCTGCTGTATGTGAACTGCACCCACTGTTTACTGGTGGGGCTTGATGGCACAGAAATAGCACTGCAGAGGAGACCCTAACTACAGCAAGGAGTCTCTGAAGGAAAAAGAGAAAAACGGTGAGAGGTGTTTTAGTGTCTAGATTCAAATAAGATCATGTAGCTAAACCTAGTGGTATTTAGCCATACTGATGGATTTTGTCTTAGTTTCGGGGATTTTAAGTGAGCTGCTACGGAGATTTCAGCCACTACCATAAAGCCATAGAGTAAAACCCTTTGTTGTAGGGCGGTGGAAGACATTTCAACCACAAATATATCAAAACAAATCAAAACATCCGTGTTGCTTCATAGCATCAATTATGTTTTAGCCAACAGCTGACCTTGGTGACAAATTGAGGGCGATTCAAGTTAAGGACACTTTTCCAACATAAAAACAAAGGGAACCTAAGAGACATCCTGTCACAAGAACAATGACCTGATATATGTTTGTATGTCATATTTCCAGGTGACATGTAGAATTAAGCAAGAAGGTTTGGGACAGTTTGAACATACACGTTAAAAGTAAGTTCACACTAAATTGAAGAATACTGAGGGCTTGAAAACAGAAGCACAATCCTAGTCCTAGGGAATAGTCCGGAAAACATGGGGACCCCCGGTGTCACACGTGAGTACAGTATGCTGTCAGAAATATGGATTTAACAAGGTTAATTATTTTATTAGAAAGTTTGACAACACGAACTGAATATAATCATATAAACACTAACTTGTGGTTCAACTATATACACACAATATAATGCAGTTTGCCATATGTTCATATAAAGTTGTTTATATATTTGGTGTAAATATGTTGTCTTTATTCTAATCAATGTTAAATCGTTTTTGAAAAAAGGTTCTTTCTATATTTTCTTTTAATAACTGATATATTTTTTATCTTCTCTTACAACTTATTTCCTTATGTTTGTAACACCAAAGCAAAGTCTTTGTATCTGTAAACGTACCTGGAAATAAACTGAAATTCTGATTCTGAACTGTGTTGAAAAACATGGCTGTAAAAGAGCTAATATAGCTTAGCTAGCGTTAGCTGCTACGCACACCCATCTGTGTCTAATAAATAGGACTATTACAAATGTGTCATCTTATTGATGATGTCTAATTACCTTTTCTAAGTGATTCAAAGTATAATGGCAAGTAACAATCTCTCTACCCACCACAAAACACCTTACACACAGCTAACGCTACACAACGTTTGACATGCACACTACGTAGCATTAGCTCAACAGCTAATATTAGCAACAGTTGTATGCAAAGAAACACGACACCCGGAGACATTAGAAAATGAAACTTTAAAAAGCTGGCAAGCAAGCAGATCTGTGGATATAACTCATATTTAGATTTGGGGCAAAGTTTAGCTATATGCTTCGTGTGTCTTCCTAAATCCTAAAAAGGTGGTGCTAATTAGCTTAGCTATTAGCCACGTTTCGTTAAGTAGGGTAACAAATACCCATTTATTTGGTTATAATTAGTTATATGACATATTATACATTAAGAAACACTGACCTAAGACTAGATAGTGAGCTGACAGAATATTTACGAAGAGAAATAGCGTAAAACAGCAACTCAATGTGCGCTAATGTTACTACGTAGCATCTTAAACTAGAGTTAGCTCCCTAGGTAGTGAGTTAGCTACGTCTTTAGCTAAACAACAGTGACAGGATAATTTAATTTTCTTTAATCCCGATTTAGAAACCCAGATTTGTAGCTTCTAAACAAGTAATCTGTACCCTCGATTTGTCCAACAGCTTACCCATTATGTCGTGTTGAGTGTATCAAGTCGTGAAGATGGGAAGTAATTTTAAATCCTTTCTCTCTCCTAGCTTTCCAGAATTTGCTCCTGTAAGCAATATGTCTGCCGGAGACGGAAACGTCAAAATATAACAGCACCAACAGCTTCCTGCCAGCAGGGGGCGCACCAGTTTCACAAAACACTCCTCCTCACATTTAGCCACCATAAGTAATGGATAACAAGAAAGCTACCAAACTCACATATCAATCAACAGTGGTGTAAAGTAGCTAAGTAGATCTACCCAAGTACTGTACTTTAGTACCATTTTGAAGAACTTGTACTTTACTTGAGTAAAGTGTATGTATTGTGTCCGGATATTTGTCTGTTGATGTTGGACATGGAGCTGCTGTGACGCAAGTCAAAGTTCAGACTTGATCTGACAAATAAAGTAATATCGTATCGTATCGTATTTCAATTTGTTGTTACTTTGTACTTCTACTCCACTACAATTCAGAGGTAAATGGTGTACTTTTACTCAATTTCCTTTATTTAATACCTTTAACTACTTTGCAGATTTGGTTTAATGATGTGAAATATAATCAACACTTGAATAATACCTCATTACTATTATTCTGAAATGGATCTGCATAATGACTACTTTTACTTTTGGTACTTTAAGTATATTTTGATGCTTACACTTTTTTGCTTTACCTTGAGTAACATTTTGAATGCAGGACTTTTACTTGTATCAGAGTATTCATTTCTTACACTCTGGTAGTTTACTCGAGTAAAAATATCCTAGTACTTCTTACATCACTGGTATATCTATAATGAATTAAAAACTGGATTTATTTAAGTCCGCAACAGATACATTGGTCATCATCGCTACAGGTTTACCCACACTTCCACCATGAATATATGACATCATACCAGTTAATTAGGGTGGGAAAGGGAACACAGCATTTTTAAATTATAGTAGGCCTACTTTAAAATCATTGCTTTTCACTCATCTTTTCATTTTGCATACCATCTGGCATTTAATCAATAACTGCCTCCCTGTTTGTTTGTTTGTGTGTGTGTGTGTGTGTGTGTGTGTGTGTGTGTGTGTGTGTGTGTGTGTGTGTGTGTGTGTGTGTGTGTGTGTGTGTGTGTGTGTGTGTGTGTGTGTGTGTTGGTTCCCCAGCGTTTTCTCAAAGTGACTGTGACAGAGTAATACAGGTGAGGCATCCGTTGTCAATTTGCTGGGAGCAGGAAGTGTTAAATTACTGCACTATATCGTGGTTCAGCATCGTCCTCTGACATGGGCCTGGGGAGATACACCAGAAAAAACATTAGGGGGCAATGTTGTACAAATAAAATGGAAACAATGGGGCATTCACTGCTTTCAGGCTGGCTTTTTCACTCATAAAAAGGGTGTGGGAGGTCAAGTCAATTGTAGCGCAACCAGATACTCCATGATTGCAATTTCTTAGCAGACAAGAACCAATATTGTTCATAGATCCATGCCCCTACAGAGCAGCCAGTGGCTCGTGGCTTCACTCAGCCATCAGCAGGTCTGCTGGCTCTGAGATTAATCAAAAGACACTGCTTGCTGAATAGCAGCTCTCCACTGGTATCGAACAACACAAACACATAGGAGCACACATCCAGTCTGCAGGGATGTAGCTTGGGCTCATCCAATCTGATTTACGATACGATAATACTTTAAAGTCAGATCAAGTCAGAAATGTGACTTGCATCACAGCAGCTCCATGTTTAACATCAACATAGACACATATAAAGACACAATACATGAAAAACAAACAACCAACATTTAGCATACCAGCACAATCACTGGATTGACGATTTCACAGGATCCTCCTTTTTAGAGTTATTTACCTTTTTTCATTTATAGGCCTGCTGAAGCTAATCATACAGCAGCCGCCACTTTGCAGGGAAGTAAAGGCTATCCATTAGTCAATGCCACAGAGTAAAGACTGGCTCTGTAATGGAATCATAAGAGCCGAGCAAGGCGTGTAACCGAAGGGTTTTAAACAAGAGTAAAGTAGACAGGTCACTTGGTCACTTCTGCTGAGCACCCACTCACCATCAGCTCCTAATGCAGATATAATAAACCCTGCAATCAATACCCTCATTCAAACTGCTGTGAATTAAAAAAAGAAAAATAACTAAATCCACAAACAGGAAGACCTCTCCTGCTGACCTCATTAGTGGTCATTGCCTGTCTAGGCTGAGTAAGCATTCTTAAAAACCGCAATGCATTTTCAACAACGCTGCTACAGCAGGATGAGAGCTACTAGGTGTTGATCAAGTGCAATTTCATCAGAATGAGTTATAAGTGTTTTCTGGCAAGACAGCACATTGTTGGTTAATTGTATTTCTACAGCAGAAGCTTTTTTTCTCCACCTTTTGTCCAGAGAAACATTCAAAAGAGCATTATCTCCATATTCTCACTGCTTTTCTGACAGTCAAAATAAATATGTTTCATTTGTAGAAAGAGAGTTTTGTTTATCCAGTGGAGACATTTCACAGGCAAACATCTGCCCTGTTTTGCATCATGTTCCTGGCAACACATCCATGATAAAACATCAAGCAGGACTCAGATCTCTGCAGGTGGAACTGCAACAATTGTTTACATGTACCATATAAAGAGACTATCAAGAGCATGTTTGCAGAGTGAAAAACTCAATTACGAAGCGTCAAAGGCAGTTTAGTTTTGATTCTGCTTATTTAATTGCGCAACTATACCCCGTTTAAACTGCCTCCTTAATTCAATTACACCCAATATGATAATAAGGCCGGTTTGCTGAAATGTGAGAATGTGGTTGGCCTGCCTGGGGGAGAGAGAACATCTGCAAGGCTCGCTGCTGAACGCTTTGTGCGAGAGTAATAAAGGGTGAGAGAGATAACGCCATGGGGAGGATAGTGTGCGGTGAGTGCAGTGTGTCAGTGCATGTGGGGTGTGAATGGAGAAGGGCAGATATGTCTTTATAATATAGTATTGAAAATCCATTCAGGGCTTTCCATTTCTTACTTTTTTATCTGACGACTGGGGTCCTCTCAGTCTCTGTCTCCCTTTCTGACATCTACCAGGTGGCGGGGGCCGATAAGTGAGATGCTGAGTAGGTGATTTTCAAATATTCTTGGGGATCATTCAATCATTCCTTGTGTGTGAGAGGGAGATTTGTGGGAACCATTTGAATACTAATGTAGAATTTAAAAACCTCACATGATAAAAGGCTCCTATGGCCAATTCTGTATTCGCAGGGACTAGAAATGACAATGTCAGTGAGTAAATATGGCTACCACTTTTCATTCAAGAAGACTAGAGCTGCATGGGATCTCACTTTAAATGGGAGTCCTGGTGTGATAATCTTTCTCAAACCACAATCCAATCACACACAGAGCCATTGGACAAGGCTGAGATACTCTTTCTTTCAGGAAGCTCTCCAGAAAACCTTCATCCAGGATAGAGCAGTCTTCAACCGACACGAGTTCTCCAACACTCCTACGCAGGGGCGCCGCCAGGGATTTTGGGCCCCATGAAAAGATATCACATTGGTTACTTAAACATTTTTTTCTTAATGTTCTAAAATTGTTTGGGCCCCTGTCAGTCACGGGCCCTTAGAATCGTCCTAACTTTGTACCCCCTTACGGCGCCCCTGCTCCTACGCACCCTTCACTGGCTAGAGATGGCTGCTCTGATCCGATTCAAGACATGGTTATCATTCTCTGAAAGGCTCAGGCCCATCGTCCTTCCTGAACATCGTCAAACCGGACAACACAGCCAATCCACTATGCTTTGCTACTGCCAATTCATTAGCTAGTCCCTCGCTACAAGAACATTCACTTGCAGTCTTGATCAACAATCGTGAAACAAGCTCCCCATTGACACCAGGACATCAATAAACAGATCTTCCATTGCAGATTGAATGTGTTCAGGCTGCTCCTTCGCCCACTGGATTAAATACAAAAAACATTGTTAATTTCTAATTGTATCTATATGCAGTTCTTGAAGTAGTGAACTGAAGAAGTTCAGTATATTTGCTGAAGTTGTTTTACCTTTATGGTTAAATGCCATTTTTAGGTTGTACTTGGAGGAGTTTTATAGAATGTTGTTGTTACTTTTGCGGACGTTACGGTCTGAACATTGTACAGTATGTCTCCTCTGCAAAACCTAGTTAAGATGAGCAACAAATCTAGGGCTCTTCACCCTGGGAATTTTATCCAGACATCCTTTCTCTCAATACAAATTTCAATACATTAACTCAAGGTTAAGGATATCTACAAAGACGGATCCAATACAAGGGCTTTTCCCCCCTGAATTTAACTCCTTGATGAAAGGTAACACAAGGCCACAGATTGCCACAGCCCTAAAAACTGAACTAGTGTGCTGTTTACACGTGAATGAAACGGGTTGTATCTGCTACTTTTCTCTCGCCTATAGCCCGTTCGTTCACACGAGGCCGTAACGGAAACGCGGAAACGGACCCCGCAAACGATAACGGGTCCCAAGGTGAATAGATCTGCAAACGGAATGCTCTGGGGGGCCAAACGGCTCCGTGTGTACGCCCTATACGATCATTTCCTGATAACGATGAACTAGCCATAGTTCAGTATCATACAGTGGAGGTATGACTTTGCAGAATTGACATTTAAGAAAGGTCTAATTTGTTTAAAATGTTGCAAGTTGAATTTAATGGTATTTGATACTTTCTTAATATGTTTCTTAAAAGTCAAGTTTGAGTCCAGTAGGACAACAAGATACTTTAACTGGGAGACTAGTTCTATTTCTGCTCCATTTAAAAACACATTGGATCCTTCGATTTTGACTGGTCGTTTACTGAACATCATGCATACTGTTTTTTTACATTTAACTGTAAGCAAATGTTGTTCAGCCAGTGTTGAACCTTGTCCAAAGCTTTTGAGAGACAACATGAGATAATTTCAGTGTTCTTCCCGTGTACAAAGATGACCGCATCATCGGCATACATTTGCACATTCAACTCAGGACATCCATTAGGCAAGTCATTTATGTACAGTGAAAACAGTAACGGTCCAAGAATGGAACCTTGTGGAACCCCAACAGGTTTTGACAACGTAGGGGGATTTGGCACCGTTGACCAAAACACACTGTTTTCTGTTCGATAAGTAAGACTTAAACCAATGTATAGAAACTGCAGAAAAATTTAAATGAGTCAACTTTGTAAGAAGCACTTGGTGGTCAACAGTGTCAAAAGCCTTCCTGAGATCAAGGAGGGCAGCACCTACTTATGGGCTCGTGTCCAACATACATTTAACCTTTTCCACAAAGACAGTTAGCTGTCTCAGTGGAGTGGTGAGCACGGAAACCAAACTGCATTGGGTGGAGTGGAGCGAAACCTTTGTCTAAATGTTTGGTGATAAGTTTTGACACCCATTTCTCCGCTATCTTAGAGACACAGGGGAGGATGCTGATTGGTCTATAATTGGACATCATTGCCTTATCCCCAGATTTAAAGATCGGTGTCACCGTGGGAACCTTCCAGGATGATGGAACTTCACTCGTGCTGATAGATTGATTCACAAGCATAGTAATTGGTTTTATTAGACCGTCGATATGTGTCTTTATAAAGTTGGTGTCTAAATCATATGCATCCCTAGCCTTAGAACATCTTAACCCTGAGATTATATTTTTTACCTCCACCTCTGTGATTTCCTCCAGGTCAAAAACGGGCTATGTGTCTATCCACAATCGGGCTAGGTGAGACCTCAGATGGCGGGAAGAGCTTTGTAATGTCCAAAGCACTATTTAAGAAATACCTATTGAGAGAGCTGGCCAACACTGCAGGGTCTTTTATCAGGGAATCATTGATTTTTAATTCTAGTACATTATTTTCCTGTTTGGAACTATATACTACAGCGTCTCCAGCGCTCCCGAGCGGTCTCGTGTGAACATAAGACATTGTTGATATCGTAGAGAAAACACTGACTTGTATAATGAAAAATATCAACATTTCTGTAAATGTGCCAGAGTTAGCCAAGAGGCTATTTTTCATCTGTAGTCCATGGACAGATTTTGTAAGTTACCCAAGACAAATGTAATTTTAAACAATTAAATACAATCAAATAAAAACATGCAACATACGGTACTTGACATCTTAATAAAAAAACAGAACAATAAAACAAAACAAAAAAGAACAGTGCAGTGTGCAGTGGGGTGTAAGGAGCAGAAGATTGTGTCAGTGTTTTGAGTTGGGATTTAAATAAAGTAAATTTAGTCTGGTCTCTGATTGTAGATGGGATTGAGTTACATTGTTGAGCAGCTTTAACAGAAAATGAAGACTGACTGGAGGAACTTTTCCTGAGTGGAATAATTAACTTTTCCTTTTCCATTGGTGTGAAATGACACAGAGATGTCACAGAGTGGGCTGAGGTGCACCAGTCTGATGCCAAAGAGGGGTATAGGGGATTGAAAGGGGGGGTATTGAGTCAGAAATCACTTAGGGAGGCCAGCAGAGTAGATGAAGCAAAGAGATCAATATGGCACAGAGATTGTTCACACTGTAATTGATGAACACGTGGCTCGC
The DNA here is from genome assembly GCF_902827175.1 of Gymnodraco acuticeps. Taxonomy (NCBI): domain Eukaryota; kingdom Metazoa; phylum Chordata; class Actinopteri; order Perciformes; family Bathydraconidae; genus Gymnodraco; species Gymnodraco acuticeps. The sequence continues at coordinate 26,627 of NW_022991519.1, forward strand.
CAGGACTTCCTCTCGACCCTTACAGGCTAATTTCAGCCCAATCGAACCGGCTCAATAAGGCCTAGTAAGTGCTTTTATTGACCTGCCAAAGGCCATGCTATTGGTATTGGAAGGCCTCTGTGTCTTTATTTTTAGACTTTCTATAAGTAACACACAGTGTAAAAAAGGCTTTAAAGTCCGTGACTATAGAGGGAGATTCCAACCAAGTCCTTTATATTAAAGGTCCCATGTCATGCTTTTCCGGTTATCACCCGTCCCCTTGTGTGTTATGTAGCTTTTTCTGCATGTAAACGGTCTGCAGAGTCACAAACCCTCAAAGTACACCCTGTAGCGAGTAAAACTCTAACACAGAAAATACCTGTCTATGCTGCCCCAGAACGCCTCGTTGGACATTTTTATTTTTCCATTTCTTTCTTCCTGGTATAAGTGACGTAACGATTGGTCCAAATGGACCAATCCGTGGAGCTTCTCACACACACACACTCACTCAGCCTTATCTTTTCTCAGCTGCAGCTCCGCGGATTTCTCAGCCTGAGTTCGCCGTGTCTCGCAGGCCCCACAAAGCAAACAGGAAACGACCCCAGTAATCCAGCTCACACTGGCCGCTCCTCGAGCCTCAAAGGGCGGCGCAGCGAGCCCCGCAACGTCCCGCCCAGTGGCGGCTGGTGGAACATATTTTTGGTGGGGCTATGGAAAAGGTGACCAAACCATACAAGGGGGGTCCGGGGGGATGCTCCCCCAGAAGAACATGTTGAGAAATGACCCCTTAAATGATGACTTCTGGTGATGTTGGAGGGGGGAGGACAAATTGAGGCTTAACAATATGAGATAATCCATAATCTTCAGTTTTGGTTAGCTATGAATCAAACCAAAACTTCCAAATACCTTGTCCTGGATATAGTTTCTACAGTATAAACTGTGCAACAGTACAATAGGCCCACACAAACTGCAGAACACTGGTGCTTTGGGAACACTCAAATGATTTAATTCCCATTTAAAATCAGGAGACTAAATACGAACATTATCTGTGTGTGTGTTTGTTTGTTTATTTATTTAAAGGACAGTGCACATTAATCCACATTGCTGTAAATGAGCCAGTATTAGCCAGCAGGTTAATTTTCAACTGTTGTCCTTGGCAAGATGTTAAATGACCACAACAAGACTAGAAAATAAAAACATAATTAAATAGAGTACAGCAGACACCAGCAGTACACCAATAGAGAGGAACAAACACACATGCAAGCAGATGAAATATCATTATACCTTGATACAATTAAAAGTGTTCACATTTTTGATTGTTTAAAAGCCAGTTCTTATGGTTGTGGTTACATGTATGATAGGAGGTGTTATTCCTTATCTGTATTGGTATTGTGTTCCAGAGTGTTGGTGCCCTCACAGAGAAACACTGTTTGCCAAAGGAACTGGACCTAAGAGGGGCTACACCAGGGGTGGCCAACCAGTCAGAGGTTAAGAGCCACATGTTTTCTATGTTACTGCAAAGAGCCACATCAAACACACAGTCACTGATATTGTTTCAGTTTTTAGTTTTCTGGAGACAAGATTTCAACCACGTCACTGATGCATTTTTGTGGCATTGGGATATATATTTTTTAAATCCTCTGGAGCAGAGAGAGGAGCTGCGGATTATTGTTATTGATTAATGCATCAGTGTTTCTTAGGGTCAAAAACACTAAACCCACAAATTAAAATGAAAGCGTTTAGTTTATTTAATAAAAGAGCACATGTTCAATGTGAAAAGTGACAGTAGTTATAGATTATTTGCAATTTGGTGCTATATATATATATTTAAAAAAAAAAAAAAATTATATATATATATATATAACACCTTGAATTTCATGGGGGGCGCGGGGCTCCGTTGGCGGTATTATTGTGATTGGCTCTTGGGCCACATCAAAATTAGACGCCTGTCATCCTCTCATACTGACACCTGACACCACACATACACAGGTAGGGAGAGCCGGTGTCAGTACCAGATATGTTCGGCCTACCAAATATGTTCGGGTGTATTTCCGTCGCATCCGTCATCCGTCATATCCGTCATATACTCACCTCCCTCTGCTCCCAGCGCTATGCTGCCACACACCGGCCGTCTGCGGAACTGCAGCCGGAGGAACTCGGTACAGCTTGTTATGTGTGTGTACTTAATTATTTACAATTAAAAAATATATATATTCTGCGTTACTTTAGCCAACACTTTATAATATATAAGCCTGATCATGTCGTTGAAAGCAAGTACAGATGTTCTCCCTTTTCCACAGTTCTGTGTGAACTTCATCTAAGGTAGATGCTTTGCTTCTGCACCAGTTTAGCAGAAGTCTGTTTTGTAAGACTGGTTTTGTTGCAGTCTGTTCATGCTATGTGTTTCTTGCGTAAGACTATATACACACGGAACACATGTATTACAGGGCTGTACCCAGTGTGCTTCATAAAACATTTTTGAAGCTTATTTTTTTAAATTAAGCCGTTTCCATGTTATAACAGCATCTCGTTAAATCAATATCGGAAACAATAATTGTCTTTTTGTGGTTATTTAAATGTAATTTATGGTGCTATTAGAGTGCTTATAGACTGACCCGTTAATACAGATGCCCCCCCCCCCCCCCCCCCCCCCCCCCTTTGTGTGCGGTGAGCTGGAGAGAAGGCAGTCTATTTATTTTGGTGAAAAAAAAACCCCTAACATATATGGATTGAATCAGAATATTGTGTTGGATCAAAACATATTGTACATTTTGAGAATTCTTACATCTATTACAATACATTTTGAGCTTTGGACAATGTTTGGATCAAACGAGCCAGAAACAACCTTAAGCAGCCACCACTGGAATATTATTGCAGTAATATCATAATACTAGTAGCCTTATATTAGTGTAGCCTAATATTGATCGACAAATATTTAGAAATAAATCTGGTTCTGCCTGCCTGCCTCATCGCACTATGCCCTGCTGCATTACCATGTATAGTATTTACATTCATAATGATCCTTTTTTGTTGCAGAGCTTTAGAGGCTTTAAGAGACGAACTGTCAATGATGCCAACTTGGCGACCTACAAACTAGATATAGCAATCTTGGAGCTATTGCGGCTAGCTACTTTCATTGGAAAGAGTCTCTAATTTTTTGTATGTATATATTTCATATATCCATCCCAAGCTTACCTACCCAACTGAATGAATTCACACATTCAAGTAAATAGAAAGACAGCACAGCATTCAAGTGTTTATTGAGAATTTGAACTTCAACGTTAATGGAAAAAGCTCCAAACTTTTCTCTACAGCCCTTAGTATCAAGAAATCCTTCTAGTTCCTTTTACATGTGGATAGGAAAACAGCACAGATTGTTCAGAATATATGAGGAAGCCATCAGGGAAGCAGCATGACCCAAGGCAGGACTGCAGAGACAGGTTCAGCCACGACCCGAAGTCCACGACCCGAAGTCCACGACGGGCAGCGTCCGGGAAAACCAAACTTGAAGGTAAGATATCAAATGATGATCTTCATTAATTGCAGTGACAATTTAGTCTATTCTGACATTTGTTTGTGTGAGTTAATCTTTACCTATGATATCTGGTTGCAGAAGGGACTGCAATAGCCTGGATGTTGGTCATCAGAGTAGATGCCCTGCAATTCTCCTCTTTTACCTTTCCCAACATATCCTATGAATAGAAAAAGAAAATATTGTAATTGAATCACACTAGGACCACAACACACTAAATATGTAATGACACATAAACATTATTATCCAGAATAAGAAGTCTACCTGGTTTGCAGTTTTTGTAAGGCTCCAAGCATCCACGGCAGGTGTCAATGGTGTACATGACGTTGAAATCCTGCTTGTATGAAGCAGAGAACAAACTCCATGTAGCAACACCTGTGTAAAACAAGCATTTCAATAGAGCCATTAAAAATATGCATAGACACCACAGCTGTCGTATACTGCTGCACCTTCACTGAATCACTTACTCTCAAGCCAGCGAAAGTGGGCCCCTCTTCTGAAAGACACAGTGGACATTGTGTCTCTGAAGGTGGTACACACTAGAGTGAGTGATGAGTACGCTTTGTCACCTTCCTGGAGAACCACTTCCATCAGAAGGTCCGAGAGAAGACAGTTTGGCAGCTGTGAAGTATTGGTCAGACTAGATCAAACATATTTAACAACACATTGACTAGACTGTTGCCAGCACAATCGAAATACCAAGATTCTTTGGGCTTCAGGTAGCAAAAAGACACATTTTTAATATTAATGTTGAATATATCACACACATTTTTCTTATGTTTTGTTATTCTTCTCCTTGAGGTAAAAAACAGCTATCAATAAAGTTAAAAAAAGCAGTGAGACATAATAGTTGGAAATTCTGCCGTGATCACAGGTCGTTTTTTAAACAAAAAACAGTTACTGCTTCACTGAAAAGATATTACCTCCAATATGAAGCACATGTCGGACTTTTGAAACTGGACCTTTGAAGGAAAATATAAGGTGTGGGTCATGTGATTGTTTAATTACATGTGTATACAATTATCAATATGTATGCATGTGTTAAATAATCTGGATCTGTCCGTGGCTATAAAAATCACATAATATCAGGATGAAAATGTAAATCAGTGTCAAAGAAACTGTTGTCTATAAAGTAACATTTAAAATGTATGATTTACCCTTCAATCTGGTACCGTTCCATGAGCATAATGCACCACCATTTCCGGATCTGTGCTATGTCCCGCTAAAAGAAAATGTAACAATAATAAAGTTGAAAATGAATGGAACCTCATCATTTGTCTACTCAATGTTAGCCCCCTCTTCCCCCTGAAATACTAACTCAGAGGATAAATACTGACCTCGGTAAACCAAAGTAGAGCATCTGTGCTGAAGTTGAGTGCATACTGTGAAAGGATAAAGATCTGTTAAGTTATGAGTTTCAAAAACTAACAAAACCCCTTAAAAAAAAGTGTCAAGGGAGGAATTTACCATCAGTATGAAGACACCACAGTCATTGCCCGTGGTTGGTGAGGCTAACCCTGTAAGAATTTGGAATATAACAGTGATGTTCATGGTCAAATGGAAAATAAAGACATGTGAAAGCAGGTGTATGAGATGGTGGAGAAATGTACCTTGACGTCTCTGCCGAACTTTACTGTCCACTGACCTGGAGCAATGCGGTGCGCTAGGTCACTGTCAAAAGAAATGATAAGACATGGGAATTGATTTGGTGAAGGAACGCTATACACAATATAATTCATGTTTTTGGATTTCCTTACATTGAACTATTGCATGCCTTAAAAGAGGAAAGTTATGAAAGCCACTGAACGGGGCTAAAATAAAACAAACAAAAATACGTTTACCAGCCGCTGAACAAAGCTGAACTTGAAAACAACCTTTGAACAAGGCTTATAACAAAATGAATATTATAATTCATAGCATCCTGTTGCAGACTCTTTTTCTTTTGGTTCCACTAAGGACACTCCAGACTTTGTGGAAATGGAGATATATTATAAATGAATTTGATCAGATTCAGACCCCTGGTCTACAAGATGGTTACTGCAGTATTAGAATACTATAAACTATTTAGAACTCCCATACAAGCCACAGAACGGTGAGGGGGTAATCATGTTACAAAAACCTAAATATGTCCTTGTAGGAATTGTCCCCAAAGCCATCTGGCTTAAGAGGGTCGAGCAAATATAACTCTCTCTTTGCTGGCTTGATCACCTGTCAACCATTGACAAAATAGCTGAAATTAGACATAATCAAACACCAGAAGAAAACCACACAGCACAACTTATGTTCATTTTGTACATGCTGGTGAGATCATTTGGAACAGACTCACGCAAAGCAAATAGTGATCTGCCTTTCCTTGCTGCCGACTCCAGGCAGGGATGAAAACCATGTCCTTGGTGGCCAATTGGTCAGCCTAGTATTTTAAACAAGGGATTTTAAGTTGCTGTATATCAATTTCAAGAAACATAGGTCTCAAGCAACAGGAACTTACTGGAAAACTGGCCAACACGTCAGCTGTTTTGGACTTCCAGGTAGGAACCACATACATATCCACGATGTATATATCTTTGCCCTATATTGATAGTTTTTCAAAAAAAATGAAATCTTCATAGAAGTATGTTCAACAACAAGAGACAACCACACTTCACGAGATTGGAGTTTCACCACTAAACAGCTATTTAGAAAATATGTGTTATTCAAAAGAAAAAAGCAGGCCAATGATGTCTGTTGAAAACCGTACATGTCTTTGGGTGGCTTCTTGTACCATCTTCAGGCACGTGTTTCCAATCTGAAACAGTAACAACAGTAAGTTACCTGTGCCATTTATTTGAGACAAGATGAAGTTGGGAGGAAAGCTCAAGTATACCTACATTTGACTCCATGCACTGAGGAAGACCCAGGCTCCAAAAGTCCTCTCTGGTCAGGCACACATCACCCTCCTTCACAATGACCTCTGCTCCAGGCCTATTGTGGTCTAGCACATAGCTGAGCTGCAAATAACAGATTGCAAAACATACTTCAAGCCAATAGAAAACATAGAAAAATTAAAATCAAAACAATGCACCTCCATCACTGTGCATGAAGTAAACATATATCTACCAGCTTGTCTTGAATCGGATGTAGATCCTTTGCGTATTTCGCACCAGAGAGGGCATACTGGTGGTCAGCAACAGACCCCTCCGAATCCAACTTCGGTTCAGCTGTTATTAGATAGACAAAAAATAAACAGTATTATTGAAGTACCACACATGAAGTATACCTAAAATGTGTCCTTGTATTGATAATCAAAATACCTCTCAACATAGGCCTGATAAAGGGCTTCAGCTGAGACACATTCACACTCTGTCTCAGCTGAGCTCCTGTTGAGCTCAACAGGGTTGCCACACCCTTGTTGGTGATTGAGGAAACCACATAAGGGCCAAACCAGTTGCACTCCAGTTTTCCACCTTTTCGGCCCTCCTTCCTCTTATTCGCTCTTAGGACCTCATCTCCAACGTTAATCAGGAAAGATTTCACATTCTTTCCCTTGCGTTTTTCAAAAGAGATTTTCTGTCTCTGTTGTGCTATTTGGATGTTCTGGTAAATCTGAGAAAGATATGTAACAGTTATCATTTACAGTCCTTAACATACGCTTGCATTTTTTAGGAGTTATTATGTTTTAAATATTGCCATTTTATTCTCACCTTCGAGTGCAAATCTGCAATGGTTGCAGCCTTTGCCTCAAGCTGCTGTTCTGCCTCATCAGCAGGCACCAACACAGAGGTATCATCCCTGTCATTGACTGTAGCATTTATAACACCCGGGACGCGAGGGTGCCTCCCAAACTGGGCAAAATAGGGCGTGCACTTGGTTGACCTCTGAAAGCATAAAAATTCCTTTTAGTATCTCTGTTGAGTATTGTTTCCATCTGCATTTGTTACAACATTGTACCTGCTTTGAGGTGTTAATGCTCGCCACAATGCCCCTCAGATGTAAATCCCAGTCATTCTGGTCCTCTCCACAGTACTTTGCAAGTGCTTTTTTTATGTTTGGGTTTGTACGCTCATCTTGGCCATTGCACTGGGGATGGTACGCTGAAGTGATGCAGTGTTTTACACCCAGTGCATCAAAAACACCACGGTTGACCTGCAGATGGTTTAGTGTACACCAATTACCAAATTACCTGAAAAATCGTATTACATTGTTACACATAACACATACACTGTATTAGATAGATTATTGTACCTCATTGACAAATTCCCGTCCTTGGTCGGTAATGATCTTCTCGACAAGACCGAAATCTCGAAGAATATTCACAATCTTTTTTGAGACCTCAACAGCTGTTTTGTGGTAGAGCGTTTTTGCTACCACCCACTTCGTGAACAGATCAGTCGCTGTTAGAATGTATCTGCAATATAAAATGCAGAATGTTGTAAATACATACAGAATCACTGTAAATGATTTCCTTTCTTTTTAAACCAGATTCTTCACGTTTAGAACCTTTAAAGGAGGTTACACATGCTTCAGCCCATCATGATAGTACCTTTTGCCCTTAGCAGTGGAGGGAAGTGGGCCAATGAGATCCACACCAAGGACAGTCCATGCCTCGGGAACATGAATGGGATGCAGTACGGGTGCAACCGTTTGAATGACCTCGTGTTGCTGGCAGCGGGGACACTCATCAACCTTAGCAAATATCATACATTTTCAATCAGCAAAACAAAAAACTTTAGGTATAAAAATGATAGAACAGAGAAAACTTTCAGAGGAGACAGAATTAAACTGTTAAAGTTCTGAAATATGTTTTCTCTGCTCTGATGGAGCTCAAACTGTCTCACTCTGTTTCAATGTACACATACAACACATTTCTGTAGATCAATAATCAGTCAGTCAGTCAAAAACTCCCACCCATTTCTTCACGTCCTCCCGCATAGTGGACCAGTGGTACGTTGCCAAAACCTTCTCGGTGGTGCGCCTTCTCCCTGCATGACCTCCGGAACCCAGGTTATCATGGCACTCCTTCAGGACATTGATAATTTGGTCCTTGGTGCACACAACCATCCTCTCATTGTCCTTGTATGTGTAGTACAAATCTCCAGCTGGCACAACAGGAACAAAAAAACAATCATTTAGACATGTGTAGAGATGACATTATGACTAAAAGCTGTTCAAGAAATCCAGTGGCAAATGTGGTTTAGACGTAACAACTACAGTAATGTAAAGTGTGTATAAAAAGAAAAAGGAGAAACAAGCTGTGGAGTCCTTGCGATTTACTGAAAAATGTTGGAATTGCAATATGATAAACCATTAGAGGTATGATCACTTTTGCACCAAAAAACACCATTAGATAAATAGATAGATAGATATATACTTTATTGATCCCTATAAGTAAAGGGATGTGATGATGTCACATGTACAGGGGGTTTATACCTCATAATAAAAACGTATGTTCGTGACTTAACCATGGTCTTATTCTGTTACTTACCTTTGATCAGGTATTGTTTGGATGCCCTCCGAATGAACGCCTTCCTTTTATCATGCTTTTCAGCGGCGATGGTGAGATTGTGGTAACCACCATTGAGCACGTACTGCTTTATCGCAGCATAAAAGCTCTCCATTTCTGTCATGAAAGTTAAAATGTTCGCGGTAATTATGGGGAAGCGGAGGGATCTAGATCGTTCACACATAACAAGCTGTACCGAGTTCCTCCGGCTGCAGTTCCGCAGACGGCCGGTGTGTGGCAGCATAGCGCTGGGAGCAGAGGGAGGTGAGTATATGACGGATATGACGGATGACGGATGCGACGGAAATACACCCGAACATATTTGGTAGGCCGAACATATCTGGTACTGACACCGGGACGATTTTATCCGAGCCCAAACAACTTTGAGCGGCCAAATTACGTCAGAATTATCAGCATTCAATACTTAACAGACCTACTAAATATCAGGTTTAACTGTCAGGAGTAGCCAGTGTTGTCACGATACCAACATTTTGGTTTCGATACCAAGTCAAGAATTGCGATTCCGATTATTTTTCTTAAAAAAAGGGAAACAGTCTTAAATGTAATTGTGCTTTATTTCACACCAGAACCATAACCATAACACAAACTTTTAAACAATGAGAACAATAAATAAAATAAAGGACAAGAATTCGTATTAAATCAAATTAATACATTTCTTACAGACAGGCCTCGTGGTGTCCGTAGGCTTGCCCTCACTGTCAGAGATATAGCTAAAATACATCAAAATGTCGCTTCTGGCGTCTTTTTTGTCAACAAGCCGAGGCGCAGCAGCAGCTGCACTCCCACTTGCAGCCATGCTTCTCGTTTTCTCACATGCTCTGGCAGCATGCGCGTGGCCGCGTGCACTAGAGAGGGGAGGGACTTAGAACGTGCTTGAGAGGGAGGGACTGCAGGCACGGCTGCAGTGCAGGGAGTGGAAGCAGAGCGCTGAACACACACGGCTCTTATTAAAACAGCGCTTTCTCACCGGAGTACTTTCCCCCGTCACTCTTAAGGTACCGATACTAATGAAACGGAGGAATCGTAACGTTTTTAACGGCAGGGTATACCTTTCAAGTATCGGTACACCGTGCAACACTAGTCAGGAGTCAGTGTCTCTCCCCCAAACTCACACATACAATTCGATATGAACTGAAGAGCCGCATGAAACTAGGCAAAGAGCCGCATGCGGCTCGAGAGCCGCGGGTTGGCCACCCCTGGGCTACACAGTCCCCTCTTAGGGCAGACCTTGTGGTTCTGCTGTTTGAGTGTTTCTGCTGTATACAAGTGCAGAGTGGTGGGGTGCCTTGCCGTTTATAATTTTAAAAATGAGACATGCATCAGTGTGTTTTAAAATATTTCCCCAGCTGAGCAGGTTATGTTTGTCCAGGATTTTGCAATGGTGGTATAGCTTAGGCTTTCTGTCCAACACTTTGAGAGCTTGTTTGTGAAGTGACAGGATAGGCCTTAATGTTGTGCTATTCGCCTGGGTCCAGCTGGTCATACAGTATGTTAGGTGGGGAAGGATCATGGCAGTCATGTAGAGTTTTGCTACAGGTGTTGTCAAACAGTTCCTTATATATCTAAAGTTTGCTAAATTGTATTTAGTTATTTGCATTACCTTTCTCACTTGTTTTTTGAAGGATAGAGTAGTGTCAAGGATAATGCCTAGATATTTAAAATGTGTAACTGTTTGAATGACCTCCCCAGACACATAGACCTTGGGTTCACAGTGTGATACAGTGTTGGTCTTGCTAAGAAACATACAGACTGTCTTCTTAACATTCAGATATAGCTGTGAGTCAGTAAGCCATTGATTTACATGAACCATTGCATCATTTAATTTGGCCGCAGCTTGGGCCTTGGTTTTTGCATGGACATAAATGACAGTGTCATCAGCGTACATTTGCACCTCACATCCAGTGCACACTGATGGCAAGTCATTTATATAAAGGCTGAATAGAATTGGGCCCAGGATAGATCCCTGGGGTACACCCAGTTCATTCCTCAGGGGTGGTGATGTCTCGCCACTTACCCTTACACACTGAACTCTGTCTGACAGATAGGAGCTCATCCAGTCTATTGCACTGGGTGAGAAATTAAAATAGGACATTTTGTGAATGAGTACTTGATGATTGACTGTATCAAAAGCTTTCTTAAGATCTAAGAAGATTGCTCCAACAATGCCTCCTTTGTCCATTTTTTATTTAATATTTTCCACAAGGAAACAATTTGCGGTCTCAGTGGAATGATTGGCTCGGAAGCCGAATTGCATGGGGTGTAGTGTGAAAGGACTACTGGTAAGATGTCCAGTCAATTGCTCAGCTACACATTTCTCAGAGATCTTAGACATGACAGGTAAAATACTAATGGGCCTATAGTTGTTTGCATCAGTTGTGTCCTCGGATTTGTGGACTGGCACAACAATGGCTAACTTCCAGTCTTTTGGGAATGTTCCCTTGTCTTTTGATTTGGAATTGTTTAAAGAAGAAATTATAGAATTAACTTTTGATTCAGAAGTCTCTGTCAAGGAGAAGACTGGCTGTGTACAATCAATAGGTGATGAATGTATTTGACCAATTTGGGGACTGTTTATAGTCAGCCTCACAGAATTAATAAAATGGTTATTAAAAATAGCCGCTATTTCTGCTGGCCCCTTACATAAGGTTCCATTGTTACTGATCTCCAGCTGCTTTGTTATTGTATGCCCTTTCCCTGTTCTGCAGACAGTCCCAGATGTGTTTATGATTTCCCTTAGATTCATGAATGAGATTAACAAAGAAGTTGGATTTAGCTGCCCTGATTTCCTTTGTAACTCTGTTTCGTAAGGACACAAATATATGCCTGTCAGTCACTAAATTTGACTTAAGAGAGTGCTTTAGAGCATTATCTCTCTCCTTCATTGATTTCCTGATGTCACTATTAATCCAGGGGAGGGTATGTTTATTTTTGGCCTTAGATTTGCTTTTCCTGAGGAATCGTTTTGATATATTTTGGATTGTTGACATAAGGGCATGTGTGTTGGTATCTCTGTACCTGATGACATTTGGCTCCAGCTAATGTTTTTAATTTCCCTGTCAAATTCATCAATATCACTCTTGGGTATTCTTAATTGGTAAGATGTTGTACTGGGTTTCAAATGGAAACGGGATTTAGTGAGCTTTCTGGCTATGAGAGTTAGGTTGTGGTCAGACAGACCAGTGATAATATTGTAGGTTTTTGTCACCCTTTCAGGTTTGTTGCTGAAAATCAGGTCAATCTGGGTTTTTGAGGATGTGGTTATTCTAGTAGGCCCCTTAATTAATTGTGTGAGATCAAATTGATTAGATACCCGTTCTAGTGCCTTATTACTTGCTTTGTCCTCCCAGTTAACATTGAAGTCACCCATTAATATTATTTCCTTGGCAGAACTGCATTCTCTAAGCATTTTTTGTAATTTGTCAAAAAAAATTGCTTTTGCAGATGGTGGTCTATACTCCAATGAGAATGAAAGACATCTGTGGTGACAGGCTAACATTAAGACAGATATGCTCAAGCTCATTCTCAGCAGAGCATTGAACCTCATTACATGATATGTGGTCTTTGATATAAAACAGTAACCCCCCACCCCTGCCCACAGCTCTATCTTTCCTAAAAACATTGTAGCCAGGAATACGTATGGCTGAGGATGGGGAGTTTTTATTCAACCAAGTCTCTGACAAACATAAATAGTCCAAGTTAGAGTCTGTTAAGAGATGTTTTATCTGATCACTTTTGGGTACAAGACTGCGGATATTCAAGTGACCCCCCAGCAGACCACTGGGTTTTGCATTATGGTCCCACAGCACTCTGGCATTGTTCACTGTCTGAAAGAAGTTGTGTTTTCGCAATTTTTTAATTGCTGGATTTAATCCTGCGACTTTCCGTCGAGCGGCGCCAACTCTTGTTGTGAGTGAGTTCTGGATTGGCCCACGCTTACCTGGACCGTCGCAGAGAGTGTTGACAGGAAGAATGGAGTTTGTTGGTTTGAGATCGACTGGTTGTGCGCTGCCCGGGGGCTGGATAACGATCGCCCGTGGCGTGGAGATTCGGGAGTCATCCGTGTAATGGAGTTGTTGTTGCCGTGCGACCTCGGGGGTTAGCGAGGATACACACCGTTTCAGCGACCACGGCTCTCCCTCTTCCTCCACACCAGTCAGATCAGGCCCGGCCCATGATATCGGTTGAGTGGCGTTTGCAGTCGATATACTCCCAGAGACATCCGAGGAGCAGGTATGGAAATTAGGTGGGTAATCAGACATTATAAGTACAGCGTTTGTGACAGCAGTTTGTATCTGTAAGATAGGCGAGTTACATGCTGTAACTGAGTCAGTTGGTAGTTTAGCCGCAAGTTCAGTGTGGATCATTGGGCCAGGGCATTGTGTGTGTGTGTGCGTGTGTGTGTGTGTGTCATACTTGCCAACCCTCCCGATTTTCGCGGGAGACTCACGATTTCATTGCCCTCTCCTGGTTTCCTCCCGGGGTCATATTTCTCCCACATTTCTCCCGATTTCTGACAAAATCAGATTTACTCGAGACTGTTTCCACTCAGACTTTAATACAGCTACACCATTGTTTGGTTTCCATGGTCGCGCGTCTCTTTAGCAGCGCGCGCAACTCAAAGTCTGAGAGGGTGAGGAGTCACAGAAAACTGAACAAGAATCGACAACTCGACCCTCTGCTCACTCCTTTCCTGTAAAATACAGGTCCAGCCCACATATGCTCCATGGTGCAGGCATTGCCCTTACAACTACAATAAGCATGTAAATGTTAATCTACAGCTCCGGCGATCCACTAGCACCGGAGCCTCCACCTGCAGACGCAGCCATCCTCGACAACTACTGTAGCGTCACCTTGGATACGAGTCCAAACAACTCACAGACTGCATCGGGCACTGAAATTGCCGCCCTGTGACCATCAGATCTGACGACGCTGATTGGCTGAAATTATGTTTCGGCGGCATAGTTTACAGATAGCAACAGTCAGCAATGTGTTGGCTGCTGCTGCTCTGGCTGAGGGCTCCTTTCTTACCGCCCAGACGAGAGAGGGTAATGATACACGCTGCGGCCAGGCAGGAAACATGTGACTTATCAGTAACTTTAGACATCGTAAAACAATTTTAAACGATATTTTATTGTAGATTATACATTTTACTGATACCAACTATATAATATTTACCTTGTTCATTAAAAATTAAAAATACATTTAAAAAAAATAAAAATTTCTTTATTTATTATTATTTATTTTTTAATGACAATCAAACATGTGGGAAGAGGGGGGGCTGCGCCCCTAGCGCCCCTGTGGGCCGGCCGCCACTGGTCCCGCCAATATGGCACCCAGACCCCACGGAGCATTCTCATCTGTTTGTAATTACTGGTGTCATTTTCTGGTTGCTAACAAACGCCATTGTAACACATAATCACTGATGTTCCGCTGTAACGGTGGTGGACTCATCAGAACAGAGTGGGCGAGCTGACCAATCAGAGCACAGTCTCATAGGGAGGGGGGGCAGGAGCTCCAACAAGCCGTTCAGGACAGAGAGTGAATTCACATACTATACAGAGATGCTGTATGAGAAACCAATGTGATTTTGGAACATTGAACAATGTACATCTATTCTAATGGAGTTATGATCAGTAGAAATTGCCATGTCATGGGACCTTTAACAATACAGCAACTTCAGCCCTTCTGCTGCGTATAATCCCTGTAATAGCACTCTCAACTCCACTTCTTGTCACGCTTCCTTTGCAGAAAATGTAACACAGAAATAAAAATAGACTTCAAATTATTCAGCTCTGACTTGGGCTGGGACGCTCTAATTAAAGCCGTTTGATGTTTGAGACGCAGTAGGGCTGGCTGTGATGTAAGAATGGGGCAGGAGTGACCATAAAGGTGATGTGTATGTCTGTGGATGTATTTGAACACCTAACTGCCTCACTACAGGCCTCCTTGCGGGGCCCATAAATCCACGATTGGAGAGAGAAGGTAATGAGGGGCCTGGTGCACTGTGAGGCCACACACACACACACTCGCAGACATCCAAACACACTCGCATTTCTCCGTAAATAACACCCCCACTGACCCTGACAGCGATCTGATCCTCTCGGTCCGCCACAATCACCTTCCTCCAGTAAATCTATCTAATTAACTCTGCAGCCCAAACCGAGGAGTCTCTACTCCGGTCAATCAGGTTTCTGCAGCGTAATAGTGTCTGACAGGACACAAAATTAACTGAATAAAATTAAGTATTTTCACCCTGCGTTCTTGCTTTTCCCCACAGTATTAATTGTTGTTTTTAAAAGTGTTGGACGTGTGGAATTGATGGCCGCGGAATAACAATTTACTTCAAGGCCGACAAATGGCTTTCAAGTTAACTTAAAAAAACGCGGCCTGGCTTTTCTCTGACAGCGTGTCACTTAACTGGATGTATTTCTGTACTCTGCATAATGCCGCACGCTGCCGCTGCTTGTTTTTCGAGTGCTCTGTTATTGATGTAGCAGGCAGATTGAGGGGAACATGGGAAAAACAGAGCGGCGTGGTGATGATAAGATTCGAAAATTGCCTCGGTGCCCTTTCAGCGGCCTGAAACGTGCCTTTCTTGTTCTTAACTGTTGACTAGGACCAAACCAAACCCAACCTCCGCTGACCTTTTGTGTGTAGCGTCTAAGTAATGGAATGAGAACCTGGATAAAGTTAATTGGCTGTTTCCTCACACTCCACAAGCTGCCGATAATTAATCAGAGAGAACAAAAGCCACTACATCACCACCTAATTATGGGTGAGCACTTGGCAGGCTTGATACACAGGATCCTCATCAGTGTGAAATTCCTTTATCTGGAGCATGTTTGTGTGTGTGTGTGTGTGTGTGTGTGTGTGTGTGTGTGTGTGTGTGTGTGTGTGTGTGTGTGTGTGTGTGTGTGTGTTTGTGTGTGTGTGTGTGTGTGTGTGTGTGTGTATCATGTCAGCATGTGTTACCTGCAGTTCAGCCTCATTACATTCTTAATAATAGGTTTTGATTACAGCATGCAAAACATTGTTGTAGCATATTTGGAATTATTCCTCAAATTCTGATTAGCTAATCATTTATGCAATGCCAAAGGAAAGTGTGAGCGGGCTTTTCAAAGCCTCAGGCTCTGAGTCTGAGTGTCGGAAATGGTGAGGAGACAAAATGTTATCTCTTCTTCACACATGCAAGTCTGTTTCATCCCAATGTATTTACACACTGCAAATGTCAAAAGTATTCAACAATAATGACAACTTTGGTTATTATGAGATGAAACAGACAAAACAAGACCACTCATGCGTAGATGTTAAGCAAGTTTTAGGCAGTAATTACATGGCCCTATTTAAACTGTTTGTGTATGCATTTTGAAGGATTTTGCAAGAAATTAAAAGAAAAATAATACAATAAAAAATGGAATCTAAAAGCAAATGTAAACATATATATTAGACGAGTGGTAGGAATGAAAAATGTGCTAATAAACATTAAACAAAGTAGCCTACAGCTGAAGGGTTTTCTCCGTTGCTGCACCCACCCTCTGGAACTCACTACCCCAATCCATCAGAGATTCCTCCTCCCTCACAGCATTCAAAACATCACTCAAAACCCACCTGTTCAACACTGCATTCAACCACTGACCACCCCCCTCCCCCCCTAGTTTTGTTTATCTCTTTTTGTTATCTATTTTTTTAATTTTTTTTGTTTTCTCTTGTCTTTATTTTTCTTAACTCTCTGTCAAAGCGTCTTTGAGTTTCATGAAAAGCGCTATAAAAGTCCCATGTATTATTATTATTATTATTATTATTAAGGGAATGTCAGTAGCTTTGCAGGTATTTGGTTATGCAACCAAAGGAAAAGTAAGCAATTTGATCCGAGTATGGGTAAGTATATAAATGAAGGGATCTTTAAAGCGTTATCATCTTCCACAGGAGAACATGAATGTCTCAAGGACACATTTAAAGCCCGATTATCCTTGTTTTTAGGGTGACTTGCAACATCTGTCCAGGGACAACAGATGAAAAATAGCCTCTTGGCGCATTTACAGAACTGTTTATTAATATGCACTGTCCCTGTTAAATACACTAATAAATAAAGCTCCTGGTGGCGATAAAGGACAAATGAAGGATCACTAAACCATCAGGCATTACTGAAATCTGCACCAAACTGCATGGCAACAATTAAGTTAAGCTTTAAAAGTGTCCTACGAAGCTCAGTTCCAGAAAGGAGCGCTATCTAAAGCAACACAGTCACTCACCATTTGGAGAAGATTTTTTCACTCTTAATTATATAGCATACAGATTTAGATCCTAGTGTAATCAACTATTAGCCCACTGCTCCTATTAGACTCCTGGTACTAGGATGGGTTAAATGCAGAGGCCAAATTTCACTGTGTATGTCACGTGTTCTGATTGGTCAATTCAGAACACGTGACACGTTGTTAATCCAGATCAGACAGACCGCTGTCAAGGATTTAGTGACCGTTGTTAAGGACGCTTACATCTGCAGAAAGAAGTTCGGTCGATTTAACTGTATCAATAAAGAACACCCTTCATGCAGATCTAGATCCCTCCGCTTCGCATCGGGCTCCTGATCAGCTTGTCGGGTGTTATTATCCCTTACATTATAACCACACATGCCTATGTCACATGATCCAACATGCATTGATAAACTCCTCATAGACCTTTGAGGAAATATAACCTTCTGGAGGTTCATGTCAAAAATATAACTGTCCTGTAATTTTCCAGCTAAACTTCTTATCTACAGAAATACATGTCTTTATGTCTTTATGAGGATCCCCATTAGCACTAGCATGAGCTTTGGCTATTCTATGAAAAGCAGAACACCAGATGCGTACAAGTTGATTCTAAAAAAAATGATTCAACACCAGCTATCTGCATCCCAAATTGGTCTGTCTTTCCCTACAATTAAATATATCTTCCTCGAGATGTTTACAAGCCACGGTTTGTGAAAATGGATAAGAGAGAAGATCAGATAGATAAGAAGTACTTTATTGACCCCAATGTGGGACATGGCATTGTACAATAACAATGAAAAGACTAGAAATAAACAAGAAAGTAGAAAATATACATGTTGAATTTACAAATGGTATGTATGTAAAGTATGTGAGAGATGGAATATTAAATATTAAACTGTATATATAAATGTAAAATAGAGAAAAGAAAAAGAGAAAGTATGGAGCAGGGAGTTCTCTGTCAGCCAGAGTGATTTGTTATATAGAGTTACAAAAATCAATAAAAGAAAGAAAGAAGACATCATCACTTTGTCCAAAGTTTGCAATTAGTACGGCTAACCTTAATTCATAAGCAGGTTTATTGAATTCATTATCTCAACTTGTCAGTCCCTGTTATGAATGACCTATATATTTTTTAGACGCCCTGTGCTGGGATAAATAATTTTTTTCCTTTTTAATTAAAAACGTTCAGTCTTATCTCTGGACCGTTTGGTTCCATAATCAATTAATGAATCTTTTTTACCATCAGAGACTTCCGTCCGATGTCTGATGTTGTTGTCAGCGTTTATTTAGTTATTTAGTCATTAGGCAGGTCTGTTTTAATCTCCCAGATGATAGCAGACAAAGTCATCTTAAAGGTGAGGAATATTTTCTCCTCGTCTGTTTCATCTTTTTTGCCCAGACCCTCTCTGCCGGTGGCGTCAGCCTTTTATTAAGGGATGTAATATCCACAATACCATAAGGCTAATATTTCTCAAGGCTTCTTTCCCCCCTGCACCCCCCTCTAAATCCCTTTTCGTGCACTCACACACATACCCACACACACACAGCGTGGCAGGAGCTCCATCTTAAAGAAATGAGGGTAGCTGGGGAGCAATTAGATTCAGCTGGAGACTTTTTAATGTGAATTCCTCTCCAATGCTGCACCACTTTTCCTCTGGAGGAATCTCAAAGTCAAATGCAGGATCTTTTGATCATTTACCACCATATGGCATTGTGAGGTGTGAGCCAACATGGTGTGTGTGTACGACAGAGCTACGACAATATATGCAAGGTCAAATAATGAAAAACTCATTCAAATAGCATACATTCCCTAGGTGGAGATTCTACCAAAAATGTCAGCCGTCTTAATGCAAGGTTGCTTGAACTTAGTTGGAAATAAGTGGTGTCTTTACATACAAATAGAGGAAGTGCTGATGAGGTATTCTTTGAGAAGAAGTCACTGAGTACTAATGCTGGTCTTCACCAAAGATAATCCACCTGGACACACTCTGTTATGGTATCAAGGTACTCATTAGAAGTAATGTTGATGTACTTTTCTGAACTGTTGTGAGAATATAAGGGGTGTCAACGTCTCAATTTATCTGGCAACCTTAAGACCCCATTTACACGGGAGCGCAAACGCACCGAATTCGTTATCAAAAAAGTATTCCATTCCCACGCATTCGGCTCATTTAACGTCTCCGTTCACACGAGACCACTGGAAACGCTGTAGTACATATGCCGGGCCTTTAAGTGGCGCTGTACTTCTGCCACAAAATACACCGAAAGCAGCGAAGAAGATCCCCGAGCATGGTTGCCCTTCTGTTTATGCCCCGCGGTAGATTTAGCAACATGTAGTTCATGTAGTTCTCCATGTCCACTTGTTGCTGATGGTTGTGGTAGAGGAGCTGTAGATGTTGCACTAACATCTGTAGCATGGTCAGTAGCTACTGGTCATTGGTCAGTAGCTACTGGTCACTGGTCAGTAGCATGGTCAGTAGCTACTGGTCATTGGTCAGTAGCTACTGGTCACTGGTCAGTAGCATGGTCAGTAGCTACAAAACAGCCCTGTGTTTTTATACATTTTAGAATGATTTATGAATGAATTAAACAACTTTTCTGAGCCCACTATCTCGTCTCTCTCATGTTCAATTTAAAGAAACTGGAACATGGTTAATGCAAAATGCCTTTCTTCCATTTTCATCACACCTAAAGCAAAGGAGTGCCGTTACATCGAGGACGTGATGGTTCTAACTGATGTCCAGCAGTGTTCAGACATTACATTACATGTAGCTTGTGCCAGTTCCTCCGCTTTGTTTGCTTTTTCACTGCCATGCAATTTGTGGTAAACGTTAACACTGGAAGGACATTTGTGTTAAGCCCTGGGAATGTGATGCTTTAGGCGGTGTTTACACGAGAACGAAATGGGTTGTATCTGCTACTTTTCTCTTAGCCCGTTCATTCACTCAGTAGCTACTGACCATGCTACAGCAATGAGCAGCAGAGGCGGGGCTATGGCTTCATTGTTATCAGGAAATTATCGTATATAGGGCGTACACACTGAGCCGTTTGCCCCCCAGAGCGTTCCGTCCGCAGATATATCCACCTTGGGACCCGTTATCGTTTGCGGGGTCCGTTTCCGCGGTTCCGTTACGGCCCCGTGTGAATGAACGGGCTAAGAGAAAAGTAGCAGATACAACCCATTTCGTTCTCGTGTAAACACCGCCTAAAGCATCACATTCCCAGGGCTTAACACAAATGTCCTTCCAGTGTTAACGTTTACCACAAATTGCATGGCAGTGAAAAAGCAAACAAAGCGGAGGAACTGGCACAAGCTACATGTAATGTAATATCTGAACACTGCTGGACATCAGTTAGAACCATCACGTCCTCGATGTAACGGCACTCCTTTGCTTTAGGTGTGATGAAAATGGAAGAAAGGCATTTTGCATTAACCATGTTCCAGTTTCTTTAAATTGAACATGAGAGAGACGAGATAGTGGGCTCAGAAAAGTTGTTTAATTCATTCATAATTCATTCTAAAATGTATAAAAACACAGGGCTGTTTTGTTGAGTAACCGGCTGTTGTCTGGCTCAGTGTGACCGTCGTTTTATTGACTCTTTTGAAATAAGGTCTCCGTTTATATAGACAATCTTACTGACCAATGCATGTTGAATTTAGGTCTTGATCAGGGTCTGAAAAACACATTATCAGTTTGAATTATATACCAGCCAATGAGGAATAATGTGGTATAGTGTATACGTTCTGGAAATACTTTGTTTTGCGGTGTTTTCCTCACCACTGTCTCAGCTCGCCATAATTTCCTCGTTGGTGCTTTATTCTCCTGGCCTCGGTTCAATGCAGCACTTTACTTCCTGCTTTAAAATATTCCCTTTCCCAACAATTCCCCTCACAGCAAGGGTCCAAACCGCAGGGGTCTAAAAACAAGGACAAAAGAAAACACAAGACAGCACCCGATAATGAAGATGGCGAACTACAAGACACTTCTGGGGAAATTGAGCATGCATTAAAACTCGAAAATGGCATTTCTAATTATACTTTGCTGTTATATATTGCCACAGCTGACAGAGTGTGATAGGAAGCACATTGTGTAACACCATGAACACACTGCAGCACAATGTTCCCAGGACAAAGCCAGAGAAACAGCACGCTTCATTTTCCTTCTTCTAGCCGTGAAAGGAGAGAAATGAAGGAAATTAGATGCTTTGTAACTGTCTTCAAAACAGGGTCAACTCTCTGTAAACATGATCAGTAAAGCCAGCTTTTCCTTCAGTACGACAAGAAGTGTCAAGCATTTCAAACAATGAATAAAAGGTGAAGAGAATAAGGAAAAAAGTAATGCATTGTAAATAAGTGGAAATTATATCTGCCATGCTTCAAATGCCAGATTTATAGCGACGTCAAAAAACTGAATAGAAAATGAAATGACTTGTCGAGATTGCAGAGCTAATAACACATACATGAAAGGTGACTCTTGACAGTTGAAATGAAGACACACCGTTTATAACAGATCTATTTTAAATATGCATCCTTAAGGAAATATTGTCAAACATTTCTTTGAAAGGAATCCCCCGTCTTCACCCATCACTGTCAAACCGTCTGAAAACAACTCTCTCAACAGATGTCGCTTCATGTTGTGTATTTCATGACGTGTTGTTGAGGTGATGATAAATTAATGATGTATTTCTTTCTGGGAAACCACTTTCTAACACATTCGACACACATGTATTTTAAGAAAAAATAAATGCAAAACAATTGATTGGCAGAAGAGCGTTCATGTTCAAAGCCCCAACAGACTGGAATACTTTACCTGCTGCTATCAGATCTCTTGCATCATTGGGTATGTTTAAACATTATCATCTCACTTTCAACTGGTCTGCACTTGTTATTAATGAAACTGATATTGATGAAACTGATTTGCTCGACTGTCTCAAATTGTAATGATTGTATGCATTGCTTGAATTTTACTTAACAGACTGTATGTGGTTTGTCTTGTGTGTCATGTTTTGCATTTTGTCTTTTTGTTTATGTATGTCTGTAAGTTGTTGCTATTGTCGGGACCCCCTTGAAAACGAGATGCTGCATCTCAAGGGGTTTATCCCAATGAATAAACATTTCTATATATAAGACTGTCTTTAAAGGACCGATGTATTTCTGTCTTAGTGAGTAAGTGAGCATTACTTGCTTTTGATTGCCACTGGAGGGACAAATTAAGTATTTTGAATAAAAGACATGTTTTACTTAGAGCAAAGACTGAAATAACAAATAACATCTCCTGTTGTGCTTTTCTTTCCCATTAAAAGCTCTAGTCTTATCAAAGATGTTGAAACTGCTAGAAGTGAGTCTTGATATTATTATTTTACCCTCACAAAAGGTGTAAATGTCAAGTTTAAATGCGTTCGTATTAAGGGTGAGTTTTACAAGTGGTTTTCATCTAAGGAGCAGTTGGGTTGAATACGATTACAAAGGGTTGAATACAAGAACAAATGTAGGCGAACCCTCACAGTGAGGGGGCTTTTATAGAATGGAAACCATATAAAGGGGTACACAAGACAAACAAGGTAGGGAACCACTGTCCTACATTTCCCACAATGCAACAAAAGCTTCATTGTATTAGACCTTACAGACACATGTTATTTATCTAACAAATCTACATATGTTAACTTAAATTGGATTGACTTGACGTTTAACTCATCACTTTGCTACACTTTTAAAGCTTACCGTTAAAACAAGGCTAAGGCTATCTATGAGCACTACAAGACAGAATAAGGAAGAACTACATTTGTACCTTAAATTATATGGAAATCAAGCCTAAAATAACCTAAAATTAATGTAAGTATGCTATACATTCAGACATGAATCATCAATGCTACAGCTGTTACGTGGTTTGTTATTGCCTTTTTTCCGTCAATCAAGTTGTTTAGCTTTGATGCACAGAGTAAAAAAGAATTGTGAAGGTGGAGACATGAGTAAAGATTAAGGAGACAAAGCCACAAGCTTTCCCCATCTGCCTGAATTGCTTTGCGGAGATCATATGGTACGATATGTTCCCTTTAAACCAATAAAACTAATGTTTCCTCCCTTTAAAGCTACCTTTCAGCACTTGGCACCATATCATTTCTGCCTGCCTCTTCCTGTGCTTCACTGAAGTCTAGTATGCTTTAAAAGGGATACAGCTTTTCTATTTTAAAGACATTTTCACAGAATCAGACTTGTACATTTCTGGAAACATTGTGAATATCATTATAATTTAAAATGCTGTACATGTCGGTGGGTTTGAACAAAGCGTGCATGTGTTATGCATTGAAGGTTCTCTTGTAGCGTGAAGCAGATTTTAAATAAGCTTCTAATGTTAGAATATCCATACATATGTTGTAAATCGAAGGAAAGTTGGAGCAATACTTCAGCAGAGAGTTGAATTTCTTTCTTCCAGTGAAATCTATCATTTTATTTCTGTACGGATGTTACCTTTAAAGCAGTCTGTGTTTATCCCCCAACACTGAAGTGATCTCATTCAAGGAAAGGCCTGCCTCGTGCATTTATAAAACCGCTGACTTGGTATGTTTCCGAGCACAGAGAGAGGTAGCAAAGTATTCGAAAAATACTCCGTCTCTTCACTCCACGGAAACTAAATGTACAATCTGCTATACCTGCCTTAGAGCTACGGCTGGCTCCTCTGAGAGCAGAAGAAGAAGGGAAAGAAAGAGAAAAGAGGCAATTCTAGTCCTTAACAAGGGAAGTTGAGACCAACTTTTTACTGCGAGTGCTTTTGTTTATGTGTGTGTGCAGAAGTGCCGTGGATGGTTCCCCAGCAATGCTGTGGGACTGTCGGAGCCAGACTGCATGGATGTGAACTGGATAAAGTGGCGCAGGAAGAAGCCTCACCTCGGGTTAGACTCAGGAGGACAGAGTTAGGCGGGGAGGTGACAGAGAACAACTGCTGCCACTGCCTCCCACTCACTGCCAGGATACAATCTCTCTGCGTGGCGGAGTTTCTAAGTGAGGTGTTCAGCCATGGGCACACACACACACACACGCACACGCACACGCACACACACACACACACACACACACACACCACACACACACACACACACACACACACACACACACACACACACCACACACACACACACACATACACATACACATACACATACACATACACATACACACCACAGCACACATGCAATTAGAGGTACACACAAACATACGTCTGTAGACAGTGCGGGGCAGTATGGCTTACTTGGAAACGAGTCCCATGTCATGGCCATTTCTACTGATCATAATTCCATTGTTGAGGTCTACTAGAATAGATTTACATTGTTCAATTTTCCAAACTCACATTGGTTTCTCATACAGCATCTCTGTATAGTATGTGTATTCACTCTCTGTCCTAAACGGCTTGTTGGAGCTCCTGCCCCCCAGCCCCTCCCTGTGAGCCCAGTGGCCGTCTGCGAGACAGCGAGACACAGCGAAACCCAGCCCGAACACACACACCCGCAGCCTGGCTGTGAGTGTGTGTGTGTGCTCACACACACACTCACAGGGAGGCGAAATGGAGGAGAAATCGGCGGAGCTGCAGCTGAGAAAAGATTGAGTGTGTGTGTCTGAGGAAGTCCGCGGATTGGTCCATTTGGACCAATTGGTCCATGGGGTCGTCGTTACGTCACTTGGTTCCCGGAAGCAAAACATGAAAAAGATAAATCACCAACGAGGCCTTCTGGGGCAGCATAGACAGGTATTTTCTGTGTTAGAGTTTTACTCGCTACAGGGTGTACTTTGAGGGTTTGTGACTCTGCAGACCGTTTACATGCAGAACAACCTTCATAACACACAAGGGGACGGGTGATAACCGGAAAAGCATGATATGGGACTTTTAAAGGCAATGTTTATAGGATTTATTTAACAGCAAAGTTGGCACTGAAAATCTTAAAGAGGACATATTAAGCTCATTTTCAGGTTCATATCAGTATGTAGTGTCTCTACTTTAAAGAGTCCTCTCCTGCTGATGTCCAGGTGTATATCAGTATGTAGTGTCTCTACTTTAAAGAGTCCTCTCCTGCTGATGTTCAGGTGTATATCAGTATGTAGTGTCTCTACTTTAAAGAGTCCTCTCCTGCTGATGTTCAGGTGTATATCAGTATGTACTGTCTCTACTTTAAAGAGTCCTCTCCTGCTGATGTTCAGGTGTATATCAGTATTTAGTGTCTCTACTGGGACATGTCTCCATGCTGTTCAAAAAGCTCTTAATTTTTCTCATACTGCCTGTGCTGCAGCACCTCTTTTCACCCAATCAGAGCCCAGTCTGCTCTGATTGGTTAGCTGGTCTACTCTGTTGTGATTGGTCAACTGCTTAGAGATGTCCCACCCCTTAGCCTATCACGTACAATATGTTTGAACGCTAGCCAATAGAAGAGTTACATAGTGATGTCACTATGTTATGGAAGTCCAATCGAGGCGTTTATTTTGTGTTATACTATAAGATTTGAGTCAGAGAGATACAAAGCAGATATTTAGAAATACAAACCTGGTGAGCTTTGAGAACCCCGAAGGCTGTTTGCCAACACTGACCTCCGTCCTCAAAGAGTCCTTTAGACATGTGTATAC
>NW_022991519.1:57500-62500 GCF_902827175.1 Gymnodraco acuticeps
CTTTTCATCCATCTTCACTTCCTCTTGTCGCAACAAGACATGACATTTTCCAAACTGGTTTTAATAAAACATTTGCCACAGAAAGAGGGCTACTAAGACTGGAAACAGCTAACCTTGTTTCTGTGACAGGCTTTGCAGAATATGACAGGGACGATTGCGTGAGGAGCCTCAGAGGAAAGCTGTTTATATTTACTACTCTGTACAGTTGTTTGCTCCTCACAGATTCTCCTGTCTGCATGTTCTTGGCCTCTGCCACCTTTGTCTCTTTTCGCTCCATCACGTTCTCTCATTTTTCTCTGTCCTCGGAAAGCCCTCTGGTGTGCTGTCAAAGTCACCCTCTCCGACCTGAGACAAACACTGATGTCTATGCAACAACAACAACAACAACAACAACAACAAACACACAATCTGCTGCTGCCCTGCACAGAGACATCAATTTGCCCCGATCTTGATTTGTAATCGCCCGGACCGATGGCCAATCAAAAGCACATCACACATTCGGAGTGGAAAATAAATTAAAGTGCGCTTGTCTGTGAATCCCTTTTCAAAACCAATACCTTTCCGGTGAATGTGTCAGGCTTCTGCTTAGAAAAAAACAAAGTGTTGATGTCACAACAGAGTTTCCTCAGGAGATAATTTAAAGATGGATTTTTATCACCGACAGGGCAACAGAAAGTGATGGCTTTCTAGGACTTTCGCTATCCCCTTTTCGCATATCACTAAGGGGAATTTAGCAACCCTAGTGTGGGTATTTTCTGGTTTTTGGTTTGTATATATGTTCTATTATGAGCTTAAGCCTCTGCGGCGGCATGGAATAAATCCCTCCCAGTCAAAGTCTGTGAACTTAATGTTTTGTCATTCAACTCTCTATTCACAGAGGACTAGATTTAAATGTGACTCTGTTTTTTTTCACAAGTTTTCGGTAGTTATTCAGCATAAAAGGTTATTTTATGTATCACAGAGAGCGCAGACTTCCATCAAGGCTGTTTCCCGGATAAATAATGTGTGTATCTTCCTCTTGATTTAGATCTGCTCCAAAATGTAAAGGGCTTAGCTGCATCTACCGATTGTATCTGTCACGGTGTGTGAAGCAGGTAGGACCCAAATGCAGAATAAAGTGACAATTCCTTTATTTCAAGGCTAGGTGAACAACAAAGACAAAACAGAACACTCACCGACGAACAAGTCATGACAAAAGACGAACCGACAAAAAAACCAGAACTTAAATACACACAAGACTAATCACAGAAACAAGACACAGGTGAGGAGGGAGGAGAAAACACAGGGACACCAGGTGAACACAATCGGGTAAATTAGACACACCAGGGAAACTAACGACCGGGAACCACAGACAGATTTTAACAAGACACAACGCAGACAGAAACAGGCAAGACAGGAAGTGAAGACCTTTCAACATAAAACATGAAACAAGACAAGACAAGACACCATAAAGACAGATCGTGACAGTATCGTTCTTTTTTATGCAGATGATACCATTGTATATGCCACCAAATAATCTCTAGCTAATCAAGTACAAAGTACCTATGTTGTAAATGTATTATCTCTTTGATTTACACACGGCATCTATTGCACGTCTGTCCGTCCTGGGAGAGGGATCCCTCCTCTGTTGCTCTCTCTGAGGCTTCTCCATGTTCCCTTTAAACACTGGGTTTTCTCTGGAAGTTTTTCCTTGTACGATGTGAGGGTCTAAGGACAGAGGGTCTAAGGACAGAGGGTGTCGTATTGTCATACTGATATTCTGTACACACTGTGAAGACCACTGAGACAAATGTAACATTTGTGATATTGGGCTATATAAATAAACATTGATTGATTGAAGTACAATGGTTATAATGCCAGGTCAGTCACACTGGTTTTAAATATGCACCCAACAATGTACAGTATGTAAGATCTCTCATGCTTTTAAAGGTTTGAAACATTTTGGAAACCAATTGTGCCTTTTATTCAGTTTTTAGTGAATGGAAATGTTGTGTTGTTATCTGTGTAAAGTTAGCTTGAAAGGGTTAAGATCAAATGGATGGATGTGGATCATTTGTACTCAGGCAGCTTGATGTAAACGTCTGGACCATCACATGTTTTCTTTTGATGACTTAAATGCCAATGGATGTGCAACAATCTGGACGATCTCATATCAGCTGTCATTTCAACGAGACGGAAAGGTCAGGATGCAAACTGGCATCAGGAGTCTGATCCGAACTACAGATCAGAGAGGACACTATACGACGGAGTATTAGGGCCACACTTAGAAGAAAAAAAACAGAGAGATTTCGAGAATAAAGTCGTAATAATACGAGAATAAAGTAATAATTATGAGATTAAAGTCGTAGTTTCATAAGTGACTTGAGAAGCGGACTTGGAGGAGATTGTCTTCTTTCTGCAGGAGGAAATGGCTGGTTCTGGCCGACTACATTACATTACATCAGGTTTCATAGAGCTAAAACATTTCAAGTGCTACTCAACTAGCTTTATAAGCCAGCCCTTTATTAGTGTATAAGAGAGTTAGTAATTCTATCGCTAGAAGTGGAGTCGGAAGAGATGAGTTTTCAGTCTGCTGTCCTGATTTCAATGGGGAGCTCATGCCGATTCCACTACAAGGCTATCGTTCGACTCCTTCTGGATCCAAAGCCTTGATTACAAGTCTCATCGTTTCTTGTGAAACAACAAATCCCCTTTGAACAGCTCGTAGATGTAACCAACGATAGCCTTGTAGTCGACCAGAACCAGCTATTTCCTCCTGCAGAAAGGAGACAATCTCCTCCAAGTCCGTTTGGTTCTTTCTTCCAAATAATAGACAGTTTCTTGCACAACCTTTTCAAAGTTCTAATACTTATGATAATCTGATGCTGATGTGCCAAAAGATTAAGTATTTAGTTATTTGAGAAACCTAAACTAAAGTACTGCTTCACAAGATGCTCCACATTCCTCATTGGACGCTGCTGTTGTCTCCTTCTCAAGTCACTTATGAAACTATGACTTTAATCTCGTAATTATGACTTTATTCTCGTAACATTACGACTTTATTCTCGTAACTATGACTTTATTCTCGTATTATTACGACTTTATTCTCGTAACTATGACTTTATTCTCGTAACATTACGACTTTATTCTCGTAACTATGACTTTATTCTCGTATTATTACAACTTTAATCTCGTAACTATGACTTTATTCTCGTAACATTACGACTTTATTCTCGTAACTATGACTTTATTCTCGTATTATTACAACTTTAATCTCGTAATTATGACTTTATTCTCGTAACATTACGACTTTATTCTCGTAACTATGACTTTATTCTCGTATTATTACGACTTTATTCTCAAAATCTCTCTGCTTTTTTTTTCTAAGTGTGGCCCTAATACTCCTGCACTTTAGGAAAAAAACGCTCAAACTGTCCTTTTCACATTTGAATGCTCATCGATTTGGAGTAGTGGGATGGTTGAAACACAGTCAAATGAAGGATGAAGGTTACCAAGTGATTAAAAAAAATATGCATGTGTGTAGAATTGCTTGTTCACATGCCTGAGATGAGAAAAGGAGATTTTATTCCAGCGATCGACCAACTTGACTTGAGGACATTGGAGCCGTGGCGCTGACAGACCGGCTCGATCAGATACGCTCACATTTGGAACGAATGAGAGAAATGTCAAGTCTGGATCCAGAATAGCAATTAGACTCTGAGTGCAGGTGAGCTTAACCCTGGAAAGGACACAGGCAAAGATCATGTAGGAGTGTGTGGGAAAACCTGTTTCAAACTTAACCTATGGATATTTTACATCCCTTTGTTTCAGATCAGCTATTACCTGTTTAATGGATAACACATAATTAAAGACAGGGGATTGATTTTTCCCCGTTGAGTTAACTTATTGGCTATGCATGTTTCCTCACCTTCATCCCACCCAAATTGCTCTTGTTTGAAAAGAAGATTACCACATACACTTAAAGGTCACCTATTATGCAAAATCCACTTCTTCATGTCTCTTCTACATCAACATGTGACCCCTCTTCTTCATGTCTCTTCTACATCAACATGTGTCCCCTCTTCTTCATGTCTCTTCTACATCAACATGTGTCCTCTCTTCTTCATGTCTCTTCTACATCAACATGTGTCCCCTCTTCTTCATGTCTCTTCTACATCAACATGTGTCCCCTCTTCTTCATGTCTCTTCTACATCAACATGTGTCCCCTCTTCTTCATGTCTCTTCTACATCAACATGTGTCCCCTCTTCTCCATGTCTCTTCTACATCAACATGTGTCCCCTCTTCTTCATGTCTCTTCTACATCAACATGTGTCCCCTCTTCTCCATGTCTCTTCTACATCAACATGTGTCCCCTCTTCTTCATGTCTCTTCTACATCAACATGTGTCCCCTCTTCTTCATGTCTCTTCTTCATCAACATGTGTCCCCTCTTCTTCATGTCTCTTCTACATCAACATGTGTCCCCTATTCTTCATGTCTCTTCTACATCAACATGTGTCCCCTCTTCTTCATGTCTCTTCTACATCAACATGTGTCCCCTCTTCTTCATGTCTCTTCTACATCAACATGTGTCCCCTCTTCTTCATGTCTCTTCTTCATCAACATGTGTCCCCTATTCTTCATGTCTCTTCTACATCAACATGTGTCCCCTCTGTGGAAAGAGACTCTGAAAGTTTCAGGAACAAAGATTCTCTCTCTTTTTGTCCTGATCCATTTATATAAAAACCTGTCTGAAAATGAGCTGATCAGATTTTGGCCACTTTAAGATGTCATAACGATGTTTTGGCTTGAGTAACTGTTACGTGCCGCAGTTGGTGCTTGTGTGTGTGTGCTTTTGTGTGTCTCTCTCTCTCTCCCCCTGATTGTCTCCAGGTGCAGCCTCTCCCCCAGGTGCTCCCAATCCCCAATCAGGGCCTCCATAAAGGACCTGAGGAAGGCTGCAGTGGCCTCTCTCCTTCTCCTCTGGCTGCATGTGTGCAGCATGTCTCTGGCTCTGTGT